>NW_027441782.1:583331-675831 GCF_048569485.1 Anomaloglossus baeobatrachus | reverse complement strand
AAGTGAGTCTAAAAAGATGAAATACAGCGGTCTGTCGATTACGGAGCTCAATTCCCTCAATATTCGTGGATGAATGCCATCTGGCCCTGGGGATTTGTCAATGTTTAATTTACTCAGACGTAGGCGTACTTCATCTTGTGTTAAATTAATTATATCGGGTGGTGGACTTTGATTTTTCACTTGTTGAATGATCCCTGGTACAGTCAGTTCCTTGGTGAATACAGATGAGAAATGCCTATTTAATATCTCAGTCTTTTGTTTGTCCTCTATAACTAACTTGTTATTATATTTTAAGGGGCCGATACTATCCTTTGTTTTCCTTTTGGCTTTAATGTATTTATAAAAGATTTTGGGATTTATTTTAATGTCATTGGCGATTTTTGTTTCAGTAGCTAATTTTGCTTGTTTGATTTCTTTTTTACATTTCCTATTGATATCTTTATACTCCGGCAATGCTATTTCTGTATTCTCAGCCTTTAAGATTTTAAATGCCCTTTGTTTTTGTTTTATTATACTTTGTACAGTCTTATTTATCCATAGTGGTTTCTTTTTATTCCTGGACATTTTATTACCAGAGGGTATACGTTTTTTACAGGACTCTAGTAGTATATCCTTAAACTTACCCCATTTATGTTCGGTATCCCCAGTTACCATGACTTTGTCCCAATCTACACATTTAAGCTCTTCCCTTAATTTGTTGAAATCAGCTTTCCTAAAATTCCAGGTTTTAGCATTTCCCCTTTGAAATGTTCTATTGAATATTATGTTGAAGCTTACCATATTATGATCGCTGGTGCCCAAGTGCTCCCGGACCTGTAGATCTGAAATTGTATCCGGTCTATTTGACAGGACCAGATCTAGCAAATTATCTCCCCTGGTCGGTTCACCTACCATCTGAGAGAGGAAATGGTCTTGAATGGTAGATAAGAATTTACAGCTTTTAGCAGAACCAGAAGATTCTATGTCCCACTGTATGTCTGGATAGTTGAAATCCCCCATAATAAGAACCCGATTATTATTATTAGCTGCCTTTTCAATTTGTTCCAGCATTTCACCCTCTATTTGTTCAGGTATGTTAGGAGGCCTATAGCAAACTCCAATTAGCATTTTTCCATTATTCCCCTCCCCATGTACATTTACCCATACTGACTCTACATTGTTGCTGTTCCCCTCAATGTCATCATACAACACAGGTTTTAGGTTAGATTTAATAAATATACACACCCCACAACCTTTTTGGCCTTTCCTGTCCTTCCTAAATGTACTATAACCCTGTATGTTTGTCACCCAGTCATGGCTTTCATCCAGCCAGGTTTCCGTAATGCCCACCACATCATAATCCATGGTTGACATAAGAGTCTCCAATTCATTCATTTTGTTTGCAAGACTTCTTGCATTTGCCAGTAGACATTTAATCCTATTAACACCTTTATTACTCCTAGCCTCCCTACATTCCTTGCATGTCCCATCCCCCCCTAATCCTTCATTGACCCCTTCCGTCTCCCTGTCTCTATCTGCTCTATCTATCCCCTTATTTGCTCCACTACCCTCCCTCCCCCCCGATCCTAGTTTAAAAGGTCCTCCATCCGTCTGACCATTTTCTCCCCCAGCACAGCTGCACCTTCCCTATTGAGGTGCAGCCCGTCCCTACCGTAGAGCCTGTAGCCGACTGAGAAGTCGGCCCAGTTCTCCATGAACCCGAACCCTTCCTTCCTGCACCAATTGCTAAGCCACATATTTATCTCCCTAAGCTCCCGCTGTCTTTCTAGTGACGCTCGTGGCACCGGTAGTATTTCTGAAAACACCACCTTGGAGGTCCTGGACTTCAGCTTCTCTCCTAGTTCCCTGTAATCATTTTTAAGGACCTTCCACCTGCCTCTAACTTTGTCATTAGTACCAATGTGCACCATGACCGCTGGGTTTTCCCCAGCCCCACCCAGCAATCTGTCTATCCGATCCACAATATGCCGAACCCGAGCACCCGGCAGACAACACACTGTTCGGCATTCACGGTCTCGGCGACAGATGACCCTGTCTGTCCGCCTAATTATAGAGTCCCCTACCACCAACATCTGTCTGGGCTTTGCTGCACTCCTATTTCCCTCCTTCCTACAGCAGTTGTTTTCCTGGTTGCTAGGAGCAACATCCTGCTGTAGTGACCCTAGTCCAGGCCCTTCATTCCTAATATCAGCCAAACAGGCATATTTACTAGGTTGTGCCAGGTCAGGACTAGGCTCCCTGACACTTTTCCCCCTACCTCTTCTTCTAACTGTTACCCAGCTAGCTACCTCTGGGTCCTGATCTTCCCCACCTCCACCCTCCTCCATATCACTGGCCCCAGCCAGAGAAAGCTCAGTGAGCTCTAAACTCCTCTCCAGGTTTGCAATGCCCCTTAGTGTTGCAAGCTGCTTATTTAGATCAGTTACCTTGGCTTCCAAATACGCAACATGCTTGCATCGAGTGCAGACATATTCACCCTCGAACGGCTGCTCAAGGCATGCATACATCTGACAAGATACACACCTGGTAGCATTGTCCATGGAGCACCTATTAAATGGGGATAAACGTTAAAGTAGTAAAACAAAGAGAAAAAAACCCCAAAACAATGGAAAACGTATAAGGATAAATTCAAACTATGTTCTTGTGTCAAACTATGTAATTGTGTTGAAACTATGCACTTATCTTAAATTCAGCACTTTACTTCAGCTCAGCACCTCGCAAGCTCAGCACCTTGCTTGCACTGGCTAGTTTATATAGATGTACAATGACTATCAGAAGCTGCTAGAAGCTTCTAGAAACAGGTGTGACTAATCCTACTAATTAAATCACAAGACTAACTTTTTTTTTTTTTTCCTTTTCCCAGAATCACAAACAGACACCCAATTCCCTAATGAAATTCAACAATTACAGTTATCACCACTATGTAATTGTGTTGAAACTATGCACTTATCTTAAATTCAGCACTTTACTTTAGCTCAGCACCTCGCAAGCTCAGCACCTCGCTTGCACTGGCTGGTTTATATAGATGTACAATGACTATCAGAAGCTGCTAGAAGCTTCTAGAAACAGGTGTGACTAATCCTACTAATTAAATCACAAGACTAACTTTTTTTTTTTTTTCCTTTTCCCAGAATCACAAACAGACACCCAATTCCCTAATGAAATTCAACAATTACAGTTATCACCACTATGTAATTGTGTTGAAACTATGCACTTATCTTAAAAATTTAGCACTTTACTTCAGCTCAGCACCTCGCAAGCTCAGCACCTTGCTTGCACTGGCTAGTTTATATAGATGTACAATGACTATCAGAAGCTGCTAGAAGCTTCTAGAAACAGGTGTGACTAATCCTACTAATTAAATCACAAGACTAACTTTTTTTTTTTTTCCTTTTCACAGAATCACAAACAGACACCCAATTCCCTAATGAAATTCAACAATTACAGTTATCACCACTATGTAATTGTGTTGAAACTATGCACTTATCTTAAATTCAGCACTTTACTTCAGTTCAGCACCTCCAGATTAATTGTCTCTGTATAGCAATGGTACTATTTGCTGCTTGGAGAACCTCAAAAATTTGATCATCAAGATAGTCGGTGCTTTCTACCAACGTATCATACATCTGCATCACCATAGGGTAAAGAAAAAGGGTGCTGAAAAATTTGTTGACATGGCTCATTTGAACCACATGGGGTCGGCCACTAGGCCTGTCTTTGTTGTCTGCCACTCGCTTTACCAGTAGGTGGAGAGGCATTTTTCCTGCCGGTATATCAGTGGTATTGATAATGAAGGTGGCAGGAGTCAAGCGGGCTAGGGTGCAGGTACCATTTACTCCTACTGGTAGCCATTTGTAGGCATTGTAACCACAAACCCAGTAAGTCTGCGGCGGGAGATCCCAGATGGCAGAATGTTGTAGTTTGAGTCTATGTACTATATCTGTAAAGGCTGATGATGTTTCTGAGCATACACCATCCGGGAAGTTGGCCTAGGGGACTACAATACCCTGAAGACTGTTCACCACAGGTTTCTCGGCCAGGCACATATGGGTCTGAATCATTGCACCATAAATTTCCGGGTTGGGAGTAACAAGTATCATTTGTGCCTTCTGGAAACAATTAATTGTATACCAACCCATGGTCATGCAGATGTCTCTCTAACAGCAAGGGTTTAAATGCATCAGCACTGTCAGAGGTTCGTCCAAAACTTATTTTGATTCCTTCTGTTGGAATATTGCCCATAATAGGTGTTTTTGTGTAATCACGGGGTACCCAGCTGCTTCCTTCAAAGGCTAAGAATTGCTGGGTTCCGGGAAGGCCGGTAGTGAAGTTGCCTTGCCACCAGGGGAAATCTACCCATCCTACTATTGGTATGGGTACACTAGCGTTCCACAGTTTTTGAAACTTTGTGTCATTGACTGATAGTCTATTGTAACAGTGTAAAAACATTAAAATTAATACATCTAGTTATCAAACACTTTATAATAGGACATATTATATATGTTCACAGTTCTGTTTATGTTGGAGGGTATAGCTTATTGATAAAGTTCTTATAAGGAATAAATATTAAGGTATCTGTATTGAATCTAGGTAAATGCTGACATAGTATGGTATATATATATCCATCTGGATTTTTCCAGCAAAAGGATTACACCATGTAACATGCGTCCAGCAGCAGTTCCCTATATGGCTTGGACAGTTGTCATATAAATGACAGGACACGGAGGGAGGGGGTCTCTCGCTCACTCTCACGCATGTCGCCAGCCTGCTGGATAGCTGGATCCATCCATCCATCCAGGCCTCAACGAAGCAAGACATATGCTGTCAGGCCTCCAGCATGAGCCCATTTAAGAACTCAAGAAAGATGAATGAAGATTTCTATTGATTAATATGGACTCGTTGAATCTCTTTTACGTAAGCTATTGAAGTATATTATTTTTCCTTTCTGTAACTTAATTCTGGCAACTATTTTTAAATAGATACAAAATACATTTATTTTTGAAACACTTCGTCTAATGGGACTGGTATAGCTAAGTAAGGCATAGAGGAGGCTGTCACAGGTGCGTGTGTACGTATCCAGCAGTCTGTGATCTCAAGTTTTTCAGCTAACACTTCATGATGGGTCTCAAATGAATTCTGCCGTGGTGTAGAAGGCCCCAAAAAGGGAGAACACCTAGAAATACTTATCAGCAGTATTAGGCCTTCTTGCAGTGGCTGGCATGGACCCATGTCGATCTCCCCTCAAGTTTCATGGAGGTTGGAGTGGTCAGCTGGACAGTCAAAGGCCCTTCGAATCGTGGCTCAAGGGTCTTTGTCATGTGCTTCTTTAGGTAGACCTGGTCACCAGGCTTTAGGGAGTGGGTTCCTGGAACGGCATCAGGATCAGGTAGAGAAAAGTAGACCCTTTGGTGGGTTTCAGCTAGTCTCTTCTGCAGAGAAACAACATTAGACGTTAGGCTATCACATTGCAGGTGTAACTCCTGCGGGAAGTAGCATCCTAATCTGGGTGCACTACCAAAGAGTATTTCAAAGGGTGAGAGCCTGTGTTTTCCTGCGGGGTGGTCCTTATAGAGTAAAGAGCTATGGGGAGACATTCTGTCCACGGCCTACCAGTCTCCTCTACTACCTTGGCTAGTTTGAGCTTTAAAGTTCCATTTAACCTTTCCACTTTCCCTGATGACTGTGGGTGGTAAGGCGTGTGTAAGGCTGACTGAATGTCTAACAGAAAACAGGTATTCTGGAAAACTTGTCCAGTGAAATGAGTACCTCGGTCTGACTTTATGACTTCAGGGAGTCCAAACCGGGGCACCAGCTCACGGGCCAATTTTTTTGCTGTAATTCGTGCCGTGGCTGAGCTGACAGGGTAGGCCTCTGGCCATCCTGAGAAGAAGTCTACACAGACAAGTACAAACTCGTAGATGCCATATTTTGGCAACTGGATATATTCTATTTGTACTCTTTGAAATGGGGCAAACGTCTTTGGCATGTGTCTTTGCGGGGTTTTAGTTAGCTGGCCTGGATTATGCTATTGACAGATGTGACAAGCTTTTATTCTCTGGGAGGCGTATTGTCTGAAGCCGGGGGCTACCCAATAAGGTTGCATCTGATTCATGATTGAGTTTGTGCTACCGTGTGTAGGGTAGTGGAGTACTTGGAAAATCGCAGGGAACCAACTGCGTGGCAGAACGGAAAGTCCGTTTAGGCGCCAAATCCCCTCCACCTTTTCTGCCCCTTTGGCCCGCCATCCAGCCTTTTCTTCCTCAGAGGCGTTTTCTTGTGTCTCAAAGAGGTTCTGCATTTCTTCCTCCGTCGTTGACACTGTTTCCGTCTCCTTCAAAGGGAGTAAGGCTGCTTGTTTTGCTGTTTGGTCGGCCAAGCGATTTCCCCTTGCCTCGGGTGTTTGAGCCTTGGTGTGGGCAGCAACCTTTATGATTGCTAGCTGTTTTGGTATCAAGGCTACTTCCATTAGTTTCTTCACTGAGGCTCCATGCCTGATGGGATTTCCTGTTGCTGTGAGGAATCCTCTAGTCTGCCAGATAGTGCCAAAATCGTACACAATGCCGTGTGCATAGGCTGAGTCCGTGTAGATATTTGCTGTTCGTTCTTCCAGAAACTCAATTGCCCAAATGAGGGCGAGAAGTTCTGCTTCTTAAGCAGATATGCGTGGAGGTAGCGGTTGTTTGACTAAGACTGCATTTAGAGTTACTGCAAATCCGGTGTGGAATTTGCCTGCTTCATCAGCGTATCTGCTACCATCCACAAAAAGTTCAAAGTCTGGATTTGTAAGCGGTGTTGCCTGAATATTGCGCAGGGGCTTTGCCTCATGTTCGATGAGGTCCTGACAATCATGGTCAAATGGTGCGCTGGTACGTTTGTCACTCTCTTCTGTCCCCACTTCTAAACTTGTGAAGATCAGCAGATCAGCAAGGTTTACACTGGTCACTCGAGCAAATGAGATGTTTGGGGGTAGCAACAGCGTACACTGAAGTCAGACTTCTGAGAGATGTTTCAGCTGCACTTGATTGAGAACAGCATAGATGTCATGGCTGGTAAGGATGGTAGTCGGGAAATCGAGTGAGATTTCAGATGCTTTCTGCAGTATGTTTGAAACTGCTGTAACAGCACGGACACAGGTTGGTGCTGGTCTGGTGATGTTGTCGAGTTGAGAGGAGTAGTACCCGATTATGTGTTGTTTGTCCGTCTTCTGGGTAAGTACTCCTACAGCAAATCCTTGAAGCTCTGCTACGAACAGATTAAAGGTGAGATCATAGTTTAGTAGTGCCAGAGCAGGTGCATCAATCACTAGTTCCTTGAGCTTTTGAAAGTTTTGTCGAGCTTTTTCTGTAAGGAAGAAAGGAACATTCTTCGTGCAATCATACAGCGGTTGCATGAGTAGCGATGCATTAGGAATCCATTGTCTGCAGAATGATATTAGACCTAAAAATCCTCTGAGTTGCTTGAGATTCCTAGGAATGCTTGCTTGTCTGATCACTTCTTGTCGGTCCGGGCTGAGATGTTTTTGTCCCGCAGAAAGGCAATGACCCAGGAAAGTGACCCTAGTTGTGCAGAATTTTAATTTGTCGCTGCTTGCCTTGCATCCAACTTCTGCCAGAAAGGTAAGAAGACTTATTGAAGCCGTTTTACATTTTTCTTCGCTGGGGCAGCACAGTAGTAAATCATCCACGTACTGAAGAAGGAAACAGTGTTCAGGGGGCTGCCAGCCTTGAAGGACACTACTCATAACCTGAGTATATAGCGTAGGGGAATGCTGCATCCCTTGGGGCAGGCATGTCCATGTATATTAATTTTGTTTGTGCGTGAATGCAAAGAAATCTTGGCATGCTGGGTCCAGTGGTACTGATAAAAAGGCATTAGCAAGGTCTATGACTGTGTAATGGGTGGATGTAGCCGGCACCTGTGTGAGCAGTGTATGTGGATTTGGTACAACAGGGGTGAGGGGCTCCAGTATTGAGTTCACTGCCCTCAGATCGTGTACCATCCGGTATGTGACTGGGTCACCTTTTTTTACTTGTCTCTTCTTAACAGGAAACAGCGGAGTGTTGTACGGAGACAGTAATTCTGAGGGCTCCCGGCTTCAGCAGTTCTTTTATTTGGTAATCCAGGGCAGCTTCCTGTTGAGCATTGAGAGGATATTGTCTCAGCTGTGGTAGTGTAATTCCAGGCTTGACTGAAACTTTTACGGGGGGCACGGGTAGTGTGCCGAGGTCAGTTTTTGATGTGGACCAGAGTTTTGCAGGAACTTGTAGAAGTATTGGATCCGTGTTTACTTCACGTGTAACATCAGATTCTGGTTGATCTTCGATCATCTGGAGGGTGCACAGGACTTCGTCTGGGATATCTTCTGGAATTTGCAGGATAGCAGATCCATCTTCATTGTAGACAATTTGAGCTTGTAGTCTTGATAGTACATCTGCTCCCACTAGGGCATCTCCACCCAGGGGAGACACTAAGAATTTAGACACGAACATGTGTGGTCCCAGTTTCACCTTCAGTGGATGTGTTATTGGGATTATCTGGGCTTGTCCATCAAATCCGGATACTACAGTAGCTTCAGATGAGATGGATCCTTGAGGCACTAGGTTCCTGGGGTTCAGGAGCGTGAGGCTCCTGAGTCCACCAAAGCTCTTATTTCCTTGTTGCCAATGTGAAGGGGGACGTGTATAAATGGACCTCTGGCATCCCTATCCCGTGCTGCCGCAAGTCAGGCAGTCTTCTCCTCCTGACTCTCGGGTTGGTTTTGAGTGTCCCTCTTCTTCTTTCTACAGTCTCTGATCACATGTCCTCTGATCCCACAATAGTAGCAGGTTGGTGCCTTCTTTCTTGTACCTTCTGGCTGACCGTCCACTGCTGCTATGACAACTTTCTTGTTGCTCCTTTTATCCTTTGCGTCGGTTCCTAAGCCACTTGCTTTGTTGACTAGAAGATCTATGTCTTCCATGTTTCTCCATTCTGGGCAGCACGCTTTCAATCTTTCTGCCAGAGGTGCATGTAGTCCACCCATGAAGGATCTTACCATCAGGCGACGTATTGCGGCAGCTTGTATGTCCAGCCCTTCATCTGCGAATGACTGCATCAATCTGTAGTAAAATGAGCTGACATTCTCCACAGGACCTTGATGCACTGGTCCCATTGTGCCCTTAGTTCTTTGCTCCTGGGCGCAGAAAAGATTGAGTCTTATCATGAAGTCTTGGCCAGATTCCACAGTACGGGTATCGTCCGGAACATGCCCTGTCAGATGGGCAGTGAGTTTGGCATACAGTTCGGGAGACATTTTAACTCTACACAAACCCTCCATGTCCAACCAAGTGCTTCTGTAAAAGACCTATATTTGGTTCAGGTAGCGTGAAAAACTGACTTGGTTTCTAGTCGGGTCTGGAGCATGTTGCAGGAAAGCCATCTGCTCGGCTGGAGTCCAGGGTACGTAATCTTCATACATACGAGGAACTGCATCTCTGGGAGCATTTGGGTTTTGTGGATCAACAGGTGGTCTTATTAGGACTCTTCTTTCCACTACGGGATAAAGAGGCACTGGTGCTGTGGCTTGTAACTTGTGCTGTGGGGCTCCACAGGCTAAGCATGTTTCACTCCAGTCCGGATTTTGTTGTCCACAGTTTGTGCAGGTCCATTCCGAGGATCCTGCTATTTTTGGAGCTGTTGCAGGAGTAGCTGACAGGTACGGAAGAAGCTGCTGATCCTTGTTAGCCTTCTTCCCAGTTTCTTCCCATGTGTCTGATTCTTCATGGTATATCCAACCTTGATCGTGGGCTGTTCTTGCCAGGTCAGAAAGAGTTCTGACCAGCTTAGTCCATGATTTATCTGCTATCATTCCTGCTCTAGTAGCGGTTATTGTGTCCCATTTGTTGGGGTCTAATTGATCCTTCCCTTTCAATCCAAATGCCTTGAAAACTTCCTTGGACTGACTGGCTGTTCTTTTGCCATGATAACACATAATGAGATGTTGCAGGGTACATCCAGCTCTTCTGTCCTTTGATATTCCTTGCCCCATTCTTCGTCTATCTTCTTCAGCTTTTAGACTCTTGGACTAGACCTACCTATCCTGGAAGTACCCAGAGACTAAAGGCTGCTTTACACCAGGCAATCTATCGTGCGATAGATCGTCGGGGTCACGGTTTTTGTGACGCACATCCGGCATCGCTGGCGATGCCGGCCTGTGTGACACCTCCTAGCGACGCAGTATCGCTCACAAATCGTGAGTCGAAGCTCGTTAGGTTCCATAATATCGTTTACTTTAGTTGACCATCGTTTCCGTGGTAGCACACGTCGCTCCGTGTGACACCACGGGAACGATGAGCAGCTCACCTGCCTCCCGCGGCCGCCACCGTCTCTATGTGGAAGGAAGGAGGTGGGCGGGATGTTTACGTCCCGCTCATCTCCGCCCCTCCGCTTCTATTGGCCGGCGCCCGTGTGACGTCGCTGTGACGCCGAACGTCCCTCCCACTCCAGGAAGTGGACGTTCGCCGCCCACAGCGAGGTCGCACGAGAGGTAAGTATGTGTGACGGGGTTTACTAACTTTGTGCGACACGGGCAGCGATTTGCCCGTGACACAAAAAGGACGGGGGCGGGTACGATCGATTGTGAAATCGCACAATCGGTCGTACCGTGTAAAGTAGGCTTAACTCCTTATCTGTATTCCTACCTAAGGTGAGGTCTGGAACCACCTATCCTGGAAGTACCCAGAGACTGACTCTTGATCTGTATTCCTACTGAAAGGTGGTGTCCTAACTTTGTTAAGAGGGGGCTGAGTATGTTGAATGGCGCTGGGTTACTCTTCTTGTACCAGAGGTACACTCTATATCCGATGGCAATGGCAAACAGGGCTATTCCCACTAACACTAGGGCAGTGAATAACACATTCATTGGACAGAGCAGGTACACTATTCCCTTTCAACACTCACTAATGTGTGGGATCTATGGCAGCCAACAAGGACAGCAGAACAGAAACAAAATGCAGGAGAGCAGACACACGGAGATACACACAGAAAACATCTGCTGGCAAAAGCTCTCAGAGTTCAGTAGAAACCCGCCAATAACCCAGTTTCTTACTCACAGTGTCCCTCTTGCACGATGAGGAGAGGGGAGATCAGATGTGGTGAGCAAAAAGAGAAGAATAAGGTTCAACTCTTACCTGGCCAGGTGTTTCTGGTCCCCACGTCTGGTCCACTCCTCCTCTGGATGGCAAGACAGTCCACTGCGTCCTGGGATTAGACACACGGGTCCCTGTTCGGGCGCCAGATAATGTCAGGTTGACACGGCGGCACACACAAATATAAGCACACACCGCACAACACACACACACACACACACACACACTGCACAAAGCATACCTCTCCCCAAAACACACACATGCACCCCACACACACACACACACCCACACAAACTGCGCAATACACACAGCACCACACACATACAATGCTGCAGACACACAGCGCTCCACAAACAACGCAACACACCCAACGCAACACACAAACAACACCGCTCTCACAGCCCCCCACACCCAGACAACTACACACAACATATATATATATATTATGTATGTATGTGTATATATATATATATATATATATATATATATATATATATATATATATATATATATATATATATATATATATATATATATATATATATATATATATATATATATATATATATATAAATAACAAAAATCATACATTAACTACACAATAAATTCTAGAATACCCGATGCGTTAGACTCGGGCCACCATCTAGTTCATTAATAAAAACCTGAGTTTATAGAGGTAGTTTCATCAGAGGCTCAGGGACGGTAAAAGGTTATTCGTCATCCGTGAGCTTTGTACAGAACTAACAATCCGACCATGTTTTAATCTGTCCGAATGGTTCCTCGCATATCATACATTTTAACTGGTTCTCCCTTGGAACCTGGGGTTCAAGGTTCCAAACTCCAAACCAACATGTAAGTCCTCAATACCTCTCAAGGAGGGAAATTCAGAACTTTTTATATATATATATATATATATATATATATATATATATATATATATATATATATATATATATATATATATATTATATAAATTATAGCTTTTGTTATATATATAAATGATAGCTTTTTATATATATGTGAGGAAAGAGTTAACCTTTTTCACTGACTTAGAAAATAATAGAAATTCTTTCTCCCTGGCAAGACCAAACCAGACTTATTTGCGTAATAAACTGTGAGACCAACCTCAAGGACGCAGAATGTTTTGACTTAGGCGGGCTTTGCACACTACGACATCGCAGGCCGATGCTGCGATGCCGAGTGCGATAGTCCCAGCCCCCGTCGCAGCAGTGATATGTGGTGATAGCTGGCGTAGCGAAAGTTATCGCTACGCCATCTTCACACACACACTCACCTGCCGTGTGACGTCCCTGTGGCCGGCGACCCGCCTCCTTGTTAAGGGGGCGGGTCGTGCGGCGTCACTGCAACGTCACACGGCAGGCGGCCAATCGGAGCGGAGGGGCGGAGATGAGCAGGATGTAAACATCCTGCCCACCTCCTTCCTTCCGCATATCCTACGGAAGCCGCAGTGACGCCGGTAGGAGATGTTCCTCGCTCCTGCGGCTTCACACACAGCGATGTGTGCTGCCGCAGGAGCGAGGAACAACATCGGACCATCGCGTCGGCGTAATTATGAATTACGCCGACGCTGTACCGATGATATGATTACGACGCTTTTGCGCTCGTTAATCGTATCATCCAGGCTTTACACACTGCGGTATCGCATGCGATGCCGGATGTGCGTCACTTTCAATTTGACCCCACCGACATCGCACCTGCGATGTCGCAGTGTGCAAAGCCCGCCTTAGAGACGACTGAAAAACATCTTGTTATGGGAGTATAAGTCATTATATTAATTTCTCTTGCTGGGAATATGCAATCCACGCCTTAATGAATGTAGATTAATGAATATGTATGGCGCATAGTTACGCCCTAATCAACTTTGTATAACTTTGTAATGTAAACAATACCAATACACTTTCTGTTCGGAGCCGCACATCTTCAGTCTTATGTGTATAACGGCGTTCGCTTGTTTTCATTGAGAGCTGGAATAGCCGAGGGGGGGGTCACCGGTACCCTCTCTGCATTCGGACATCGCTGGCAACAGCTGTGACCGTTAGGTCAACCTAACATTATCTGGCGCCCGAAAAGCAGGGACCCGTGTTGTAATCCCAGGACGCAGTGACCTGTCTTGCCAAGCCGAGGAGGAGGTGACCAGACGTGGGGACCAGAAACACCTGGCCAGGTAAGAGTTGAACCTTATTCTTCTCTTTATGCTCCCCACATCTGATCTCCCCTCTCCTCAACGCGCAAGAGGTACACTGTGAGTAGATACTGGGTTATTGGCGGGTTTCTACTGAACTCTGAGAGAGCCTTGCCAGCTGATGTTTTCTGTGCCTTGTTTGGTTGTTTGTTTGTTTGTTTGTTTCTCTGCCTCTCCGTGTGTCGCGTGTCTGCTCTCCTGTGCTTTGCTTCTGTGCTGTTGTCCTTGTTGGTTGTCATAGATCCCATACATCAGTGAGTGTTGAAAGGGAATAGTGTACCTGCTCTGTCCAATGGATGTGATATTCACTGCCCTAGTGTTAGTGGGAATAGCGCTGTTTGCCATTGCCATCGGATATAGAGTGTACCTTTGGTACAAGAAGGGTAACCCAGCACCATTCAACATACTCAGCCCCCTCGGAAGTTAGGACACCACCTTTCATAATAAATAAGGAGTTAGTCTCTAGGTATCTCCAGGAAAGGTGGTTTTAGACCTCACCTTAGGTAGGAATACAAAAGGAGTTAGTCTCTGAGTATCTCCAGGATAGGTAGGTTTAGTCCAAAGGACGTTCAAGGGTCTAAAAGCTGAAGAAGATAGAAGAAGAAGAAGAATGGGGCAAGGAATATCAAAAGACAGAAGAGCTGGATGCACCCTGCAACATCTCATTACGTGTTATCATGGCAAAAGAACAGCCAGTCAGTCCAAGGAAGTTTTTAAGACATTTGGATTGAAGGGGAAGGATCAATTGGACCCCAACAAATGGGACACAATAACAGCTACTAGAGCAGGAGTGATAGCACATAAATCATGGACTGAACTAGTCAGAACTCTTTCTGACATGGCAAAAACAGCCCACGATCAAGGTTGGATATATCATGAAGAATCAGACACATGGGAAGAAGCTGGGAAGAAGGCTAATAAGGATCAACAGCAGCCTCCTCTGTACCTGTCAGCTACTCCTGGAACATCTTCAAAAATAGCAGGATCCCCGGGATGGACCTGCACAAACTGTAGCCAACAAAATCCGGACTGGAGTGGAACATGCCTAGCCTGTGGAGCCCCACAGCACAAGCTACAAGCCACAGCACCAGTGCCTCTTTATCCCGTAGTGGAAAGAAGAGTCCTGATAAGACCACCTGTTAATCCACAAAACCCAGATGCTCCCAGAGATGCAGCTCCTCGTACGTATGATGACTACGTACCCTAGACTCCAGCCGAGCAGATGGCTTTCCTGCAAAATGCTCCAGACCCGACTAGAAACCCAGTCAGTTTTTCACGTTACCTGAACCAAATACAGGTCTCCTACAGAAGCACTTGGTTGGACATGGAAGGTTTGTGTAGAGTTAAAATGTCTCCCGAACTGTATGCCAAACTCACTGCCCACCTGACAGGACATGTTCCGGACGATACCCGTAATGTGGAATCGGGCCAAGACTTCATGATAAGACTCAATCTCTTCTGCGCCCAGGAGCAAAGAACTAAGGGCACAATGGGACCAGTGCATCAAGGTCCTGTGGAGAATGTCAGCTCATTTTACTACAGATTGATGCAGTCATTCGCAGATGAAGGGCTGGACATACAAGCAGCCGCAATACGTCGCCTGATGGTAAGATCCTTCATGGATGGAATACATGCACCGCTGGCAGAAAGATTGAAAGAGTGCTGCCCAGAATGGAGAAACATGGAAGACATAGATCTTCTAGTCAACAAAGCAAGTGGCTTAGAAACCGACGCAAAGGATAAAAGGAGCAACAAGAAAGTTGTCATAGCAGCAGTGGATGGTCAGCCAGAAGGTACAAGAAGGAAGGCACCGACCTGCTACTATTTTGGGAGTCAGAGGACATGTGATCAGAGACTGTAGAAAGAAGAAGAGGGACACTCAAAACCAACTCGAGAGTCAGGAGGAGAAGACTGCCTGACTTGCGGCAGCACGGGATAGGGATGCCAGAGGTCCATTTATACACGTCCCCCTTCACATTGGCAACAAGGAAATAAGAGCTTTGGTGGACTCAGGAGCCTCACGCTCCTGAACCCCAGGAACCTAGTGCCTCAAGGATCCATCTCATCTGAAGCTACTGTAGTATCCGGATTTGATGGACAAGCCCAGATAATCCCAATAACACATCCACTGAAGGTGAAACTGGGACCACACATGTTCGTGTCTAAATTCTTAGTGCCCCCCCTGGGTGGAGATGCCCTAGTGGGAGAAGATCTACTATCAAGACTACAAGCTCAGATTGTCTACAATGAAGATGGATCTGCTATCCTGCAAATTCCAGAAGATATCCCAGAAGAAGTCCTGTGCACTCTCCAGATGATAGAAGATCAACCAGAATCTGATGTTACACGTGAAGTAAACACGGATCCAATACTTCTACAAGTTCCTGCAAAACTCTGGTCCACATCAAAAACTGACTTCGGCACACTACCCATGCCCACAGTAAAAGTTTCAGTCAAGCCTGGAATTACGCCACCGCAGCTGAGACAATCCCCCCTCCCGCTACCTCTCGCAGTACATCTACCAGTACGTGGATGATTTACTACTGTGCTGCCCTAGTGAAGAGGAATGCTTACCTTTCTGGCAGAAGTAGGATGCAAAGCAAGCAGAGATAAATGCAGACGGTGGATTCCCAATGCGTCACTACTCATGCAACCGCTGTATGATTGCATAAAGAATGTTCCTTTCTCCCTTACAGAAGAAGCTCGACAAAACTTTCAAAAGCTCAAGGAACTAGTGATTGATGCACCTGCTCTGGCACTACCAAACTATGATCTCACCTTTAATCTGTTCGTAGCAGAGCTTCAAGGATTTGTCGTAGGAGTACTCACCTTCAAGACGGACTACCATCCTTACCAGCCATTACATCTATGCTGTTCTCAATCAAGTGCAGCTGAAACACCTCTCCATGGCAAGACAAGTCAGACTTCAGTGCACGCTGTTGCTACCCCCAAACATCTCATTTGCTCGAGTTACAAGTCTAAACCTTGCTGATCTGCTGATCTTCACAAGTTTAGAAGGGGGGACAGAAGAGAGGACAGAAGAGAGTGACAAACGTACCAGCGCACCATTTGATCATGATTGTCAGGAACTCATTGAACATGAGGCAAAGCCCCTGCACAATATACAGGCAACACCGCTTACAAATCCAGACTTTGAACTTTTTGTGGATGGTAGCAGATACGCTGATGAAGCAGGCAAGTTCCACACCGGATTTGCAGTAGTGACTCTATATGCAGTCTTAGCCAAACAACCGCTACCTCCACGCATATCTGCTTAAGAAGCAGAACTTCTTGCTCTCATCTGGGCAATTGAGTTTCTGGAAGAACGAACAGCGAACATCTACACGGACTCAGCCTATGCACACGGCATTGTGCACGATTTTGGCACTATCTGGCAGACTAGAGGATTCCTCACAGCAACAGGAAATCCCATCAGGCATGGAGCCTCAGTGAAGAAACTAATGGAAGTAGCCTTGATACCAAAACAGCTAGCAATCATAAAGGTTGCTGCCCACACCAAGGCTCAAACACCCAAGGCAAGGGGAAATCGCTTGGCCGACCAAACAGCAAAACAAGCCGCCTTACTCCCTTTGAAGGAGACGGAAACAGTGTCAACGACGGAGGAAGAAATGCAGAACCTCTTTGAGACACAAGAAAACGCCTCTGAGGAAGAAAAGGCCGGATGGCGGGCCAAGGGGGCAGAAAAGGTGGAGGGGATTTGGCGCCTAAACGGACTTCCCGTCCTGCCACGCAGTTGGTTCCCTGCCATTTTCCAAGTACTCCACTACCCCACACACGGTAGCACAAACTCAATCATGAACCAGATGCAACCATATTGGGTAGCCCCCGGCTTCAGACAATACGCCTCCCAGAGAATAAAAGCTTGTCACATCTGTCAACAACATAATCCAGGCCAGCTAACTAAAACCCCGCAAAGACACATGCCAAAGACGTTTGCCCCATTTCAAAGAGTACAAATAGACTATATACAGTTGCCAAAACATGGCATCTACGAGTTTGTACCTGTCTGTGTAGACCTCTTCTCAGGATGGCCAGAGGCCTATCCTGTAAGCTCAGCCACGGCCTGAATTACAGCAAAGAAATTGGCCTGTGAGCTGGTGCCTCGGTTTGGACTCCCTGAAGTCATAGAGTCAGACCGAGGTACTCATTTCACTGGACAAGTTTTCCAGAACACCTGTACCCTGTTAGGCATTCAGTCAGCCTTACACACGCCTTACCACCCACAGTCATCAAGGAAAGTGAAAGGTTAAATGGAACTCTAAAGCTCAAACTAGCCAAGGCAGTGGAGGAGACTGGTAGACCATGGACAGAATGTCTCCCCATAGCTCTTTACTCTACAAGGACTACCCCGCAGGGAAAGCACAGGCTCTCACCCTTTGAAATACTCTTTGGTAGTGCACCCAGATTAAGATGCTACTTCCCGCAGGAGTTACACCTGCAATGTGATAGCCTAACGTCT
The DNA here is from genome assembly GCF_048569485.1 of Anomaloglossus baeobatrachus. Lineage (NCBI taxonomy): Eukaryota > Metazoa > Chordata > Amphibia > Anura > Aromobatidae > Anomaloglossus > Anomaloglossus baeobatrachus. The sequence goes on along the minus strand of NW_027441782.1, from coordinate 658,022 downwards.
TATGTTGTTTCCCTGCAGAGGAGACTAACTGAAACCCACCAAAGGGTCTACTCTTCTCTACCTGATCCTGATGCCGTTCCAGGAACCCACTCTCTAAAGCCTGGTGACCGGGTCTACCTAAAGAAGCACGTGAGAAAGACCCTTGAGCCACGATTCGAAGGGCCTTTGACTGTCCAGCTGACCACTCCAACCTCCGTCAAACTTGAGGGGAGATCGATATGGGTCCATGCCAGCCACTGCAAGAAGGCCTAATACTGCTGATAAGTATTTCTATGTGTACTCCCTTTTTGGGGCCTTCTACACCACGGCAGAATTCATTTGAGACCCATCATGAAGTGTTAGCTGAAAAACTTGAGATCACAGACTGCTGGATATGTACACACGCACCTGTGACAGCCTCTTCCATGCCATACTTAGCCATACCAGTCCCAATAAACAAAGTGTTTCAATGGGGAGGCTGTTACAACAGACTATCAGTCAATGACACCAAGTGTTACTCTGTTTACTAGTTGCTTATGTAGTGTTCAAGTTGCTAATGGCTTTGTTTTCCCGCTGCTTGAAGCAATGTAGATACAATGATTATTCAGCACCCGTATGAAATCACTAATATGCCTTTTTTTCTTCTCTACTCTTTCCTCTAGAAATCACCTTGGCGTATCATGATGAGACTCCTATCGAGAGGCATGCAGGCAGTCCTGGGTGACGGATGTGAGACGACACTCCCTGAGCAAACCCGTGGCTCAGAAAGTATCTGGAGGCTAGCCTGCTCTCTCTATAGTCCACCGCTTCTCAATGGCCCCCTGTCCATCAATCACGCCAATAGGGGGGATTGTGAGGAAAGAGTTAACCTTTTTCACTGACTTAGAAAATAATAGAAATTCTTTCTCCCTGGCAAGACCAAACCAGACTTATTTGCGTAATAAACTGTGAGACCAACCTCAAGGACGCAGAATGTTTTGACTTAGAGACGACTGAAAAACATCTTGTTATGGGAGTATAAGTCATTATATTAATTTCTCTTGCTGGGAATATGCAATCCACGCCTTAATGAATGTAGATTAATGAATATGTATGGCGCATAGTTACGCCCTAATCAATTTTGTATAACTTTGTAATGTAAACAATACCAATACACTTTCTGTTCGGAGCCGCACATCTCCAGTCTTATGTGTATAACGGCGTTCGCTTGTTTTCATTGAGAGCTGGAATAGCAGAGGGGGGGTCACCGGTACCCTCTCTGCATTCGGACATCGCTGGCAGCAGCTGTGACCGTAAGGTCAACCTAACAATATATATATATATATATATATATATATATATATATATATATATGCAGTGGGTGAGCAGACCCCTCTGCAAAAGGGAGCATAGTTAACCCGGAAATGTTATTAATAAAAATGTTTTATGTTGTATGCGTGTATGCTGAGTCAGGGTACTCCCTAGGTGCCAGTGTAGTGAGTGGTTCCCCTGGTAACAGTGACAGGGAAGGGGGAGGAGCTGGCAGCTTAGGAGGAAAAAGGAAGTGTGTAAGACAAGCAGTTGTCTCGGGGACAGGAGCGGAGCAGCAGAGCCGGGGCAGAGTGTGGAGCTGAGTGGGCAGAAAGCAAGAAAGAAAGAAGGGAGCTGGAAATCAGGGAAGCCGGTGAGAAAAGGAGCGAGCGGAACCTCATAGTGTGAAGCAGTCCGGTGTGGGTCCGGACTGTGGGTAGCCAGCAGTGGGAGCCGGGCGAAGTGGAGTAGTCAGGCACATCACCACTGGAGGGGACGCAAGGACAGGCTTCCCCCAGCTAAGAAAGCGTCTCAGCACCTTTATGGCTTTGTTCGGGACTTTGTGAGAAGTAGCATCCGGGGCAGCAGTGTGTGCACGTCGGGCAGAGTGTGTGAGCAGAACAGCAGGGGACACCGGAGAGAAGGAGGTGGACGTAACCTCAGAGCCTATTCTGCCGGTGTGGGTCCGGTGTATGCTTGGCTGAATAGTGGGTGCCCGAAGGAAGTAGAGTACGGAGGGCATATCCCCACCCGAGGTGACGTTTGGTCAGGGTGTCCCCAGCTCCACAGGAATTGTCATCTGCCAGATTTATTGCTGACCGGATTGCTTTGTCTGGACTTTTAACTGTGAAGAATAAAAGAATGTTTGTTCCTCGCATTGTACCCTGCCTGAAGAGTGTTTGTGCGCCGGACAACATCTGCACCACGACCACACTCTGCCCCACCAAGTCAGCTCCTGTCCCCATAGTGACGGTGGAACCAGGGGTAAGCCTGATACCGAGGGCCACGACTACAAGGCCGGAGGCACCCCTGGCACCCCGTTACATGTGGCGTAGTCGGCAGGATCCGGATCGTATGCAAGGGGACCCGCTCCAAGAAGATGGAGACCAAGTGGTGCCGAGGGCCCCTGATCCGGACTCTCAGCGAAGATTTACAGTCCCAGGGTGGGAAGAAGAAACAGTGCCTGAAGTGAAGGACCGGGCACAAGATGGCGGCAAGATGGCCGTTGTCTGGGAAGACACAGAAAGCGCGCGCAGAATTGGCGCCAAAAGAAGAGCCTGGGGCTGGCCGGTGCCGAAGAAGAAGGCCGGAGTACTCCGCCCAAAGAGGGGAGGCGCCAGCTCCAGGACACGGAAGAAGAAGAAGAAGTACCCCAGCGGAGGAGTCAAGATGATGCGTGAGGCTGGGGGTGGAGTCTGTTTAAGAGCGGGAAACGAGGACCCGTCTCCACTCTACCCAGTCTCAGCATTGACACCGCCGCCGTTACCAGCAAGATTGTCAGGGGCGGCGACGCCTTCACCACCGAGAGGAGCTGCAGCAGCTGCGCCTGTGGAGCCATCCTACGTCCCTGCGTCCTTACAGAGGATCCGTCAGCAGCCGGGACAATCCCTAGGGGCATACATCCAGACCCAAGCGGAGGAAGGGAAGAGGGCCTGGCCCCCAGAGTAAGTCACCACTGCTGATCTGTTGTTTAAGTCCGGCGCCGTTTAGCCGGCAGAAGGTTTTTTAAAGTTCACGGGATGAGCTCCCTTCTGTGTGTTTGTACGGGCAGTCGCCCCATCTAAGACCGGGAGCGCTGTTGCCAAGCCTCCGGGCGCCCATCTAAGACCGGGAGCGCTGTTGAGCCTCCGGGCGCTAGTTGGAAGAAGGACCGGGGGCGCTGCAGAAACCGCCGGGCGCGGGACTGGTGGCCGTCCAGAGGAGGAAAGCTGCGCACACTGGTGGCCGTCCAGGGGAGGAAAGCTGCGCACACTGGTGGCCGTCCAGAGGAGGAGAGTTGGGCACACTAGTGGCCGTCCAGAGGAGGAGAGTTGCGCACACTGGTGGCCGTCCGGAGGGGCAGAACTGGGCACACTGGTACCCTCTGTGTGGGGGCTGCGCCTATTGTGGACGGTATTGCAGACTTTTACGTGCTTCTGTGTGTTTTAAGTAAGAGCCGTGCCGGGAGGCTCGGGTTTTAAGAGGGGAGGTATGCAGTGGGTGAGCAGACCCCTCTGCAAAAGGGAGCATAGTTAACCCGGAAATGTTATTAATAAAAATGTTTTATGTTGTATGCGTGTATGCTGAGTCAGGGTACTCCCTAGGTGCCAGTGTAGTGAGTGGTTCCCCTGGTAACAGTGACAGGGAAGGGGGAGGAGCTGGCAGCTTAGGAGGAAAAAGGAAGTGTGTAAGACAAGCAGTTGTCTCGGGGACAGGAGCGGAGCAGCAGAGCCGGGGCAGAGTGTGGAGCTGAGTGGGCAGAAAGCAAGAAAGAAAGAAGGGAGCTGGAAATCAGGGAAGCCGGTGAGAAAAGGAGCGAGCGGAACCTCATAGTGTGAAGCAGTCCGGTGTGGGTCCGGACTGTGGGTAGCCAGCAGTGGGAGCCGGGCGAAGTGGAGTAGTCAGGCACATCACCACTGGAGGGGACGCAAGGACAGGCTTCCCCCAGCTAAGAAAGCGTCTCAGCACCTTTATGGCTTTGTTCGGGACTTTGTGAGAAGTAGCATCCGGGGCAGCAGTGTGTGCACGTCGGGCAGAGTGTGTGAGCAGAACAGCAGGGGACACCGGAGAGAAGGAGGTGGACGTAACCTCAGAGCCTATTCTGCCGGTGTGGGTCCGGTGTATGCTTGGCTGAATAGTGGGTGCCCGAAGGAAGTAGAGTACGGAGGGCATATCCCCACCCGAGGTGACGTTTGGTCAGGGTGTCCCCAGCTCCACAGGAATTGTCATCTGCCAGATTTATTGCTGACCGGATTGCTTTGTCTGGACTTTTAACTGTGAAGAATAAAAGAATGTTTGTTCCTCGCATTGTACCCTGCCTGAAGAGTGTTTGTGCGCCGGACAACATCTGCACCACGACCACACTCTGCCCCACCAAGTCAGCTCCTGTCCCCATAGTGACGGTGGAACCAGGGGTAAGCCTGATACCGAGGGCCACGACTACAAGGCCGGAGGCACCCCTGGCACCCCGTTACATATATATTATAGAGAGAGAGAGAGAGAGACCCAAATATATATAATAAATACAATATTCAACCTATATAATAATATGCATCATAGCTTGTAGATCCAATAGGTCTCTTTTCTGCTCATGACTTCCACCCGATTGTGAATTTGAGGGAGAATATGGTCAATAGGGGGGACTTTTATTCTGGCATTTTTCCCATGTTCAATTGTAGTGTCTCTATAGCCCATGTAGCATAAAACCAATTTTAATGTTATGTCTGTGGGAATTGATCCTGGTATGGAGTTCCTGTACTGTTCTCCCAACATATAATTTGCCACACTCACATTCTATTATATAGATGATAAAGGATGATTGACAAGTGAGGTGGACTTTAATAGGAAAAGACTCCTCTCCCGAGGAGGATTTGAAATTATATCTATTGTGTGAAATAGACCTACAACACAGGCAATTCTTTCTGAAACATTTAAAGGAACCTGCCATCAAACCGGAGTCGGGTATTTTAACCCCTATTGTAAGGCTATGTGCGCACGTGTGCGCTCTGCACCGCACCTAAAAGGTGCGCTTCAGAGCGCAGCTGAAAAGCTCCGTTCTGAAGCGCATGGTGCCGGCAGAGAACGTGCGCTCTGCATGCAGCTCCTGCCATAGACAGGGCAGGGGCTGCCGGCAAAGCGCACGGAAGAAGTGACATGTCACTTCTTAGAACGCGCGCTTCGGGCAGCAGCCGAAGCGCTGCGCTCTAAGACGCCACGTGCGCACGGCCCCTGCACAATCGCCATAGATTATGCAGGGGACGCAGGACGCATGCAGTTCCGCTGCGCTACAAATCGCAGCGTAACTGCATGTAATTACGCAACGTGCGCACATAGCCTAAGGGCTCTTGCTCTACTTGGAGCCAGAATACACTTTAAATTAGGAGCCCTTCTGAAAGTAATACCTGGTTTCTCAGGAATGCTACCCTTTAACAAAAGGGTCATTCAAGAGGATCCCCCAGTGTCTGGATAAGATCACCCTTATTTGGTCACAATCTTTACTATATGTCATAAGACAATTGGAGGTGAAATCCTTATTATTGGTCCTGATAGGTATTATACCTGGTTTTAGTGCTTGTTTGAGCAGCTTAGAATCTCTATACGCTTTCTTGATAAGTGACAGGATATTCCTTTTCAATAAAACGTCTCTTCATGATGTCGGCTTGTTCATGGAAATCCTCGTCAGAGGTGCAATTCCTCCTAATCCTTTTATATTGATTCTTTGGTATATTAGTGAGCCATTGTTTGTAGTGGCCACTGGAAAAATTAATATAACCATTACAGTCTACTTTTTTAAAAAATGTTTTGGTTATGATTTCCCCTTTACGGTGTGCGAGGGTCAGATCTAGGAAATCTATCTGATCTTTCGGGATCACTGAGGAGAAAGTAAGACCCCAATTGTTATCCCCATGATACTCCACAAACTCTTGTATATTATTTTCACTGTTGTTTCAAATAAATACCAGGTCATCAATATACCTCTTATAAAGGATGATATGTTTAAAATACGGAGAGTTATATATGAAAATCTGCTCAAAACACCCCATGAATAAATTTGCGAAAGTCGGTGCGACTTTTGAGCCTATCGCAGTCCCACACCGCTGGTGATAGATGGTATCCATGAACATAAAAAAATTAAAAATTGTTATCTAAGATGAAATGCATCCTTTTAAAATGAACTCTTTTGCAGTGCGGGCAGTTTATCGTCCATAAGTAAGTATTGTTTAATACACTCCATTCCCAATTCATGAGAAATATTAGTATATAGTGCAGACACGTATAATATCACAAAAAGATATGAATCACCCCAGGAGATCTCTCTAGTAAAATTAATGAGATGTATAGAATCACGACGATAACTTCGGAGCCTGATGACATGAATATTCATAATTTTATCAATGTAAGTCGCTAGATTGACCGTAAGGGAATCTATCCCAGAAATAATCGGTCTACCTGGAGGGTTGATAAGGTCCTTATGTATCTTTGGGAGATGGTAATAAAAAGCCATTTTGGGATATTTATTTTCTAAAAACTTTCTCTCTCTATCATTGAGTTTATTATTTCTGATAGCTCCCTGTATAAGGGCTTGATATTCATTCACGGCTATTGTATATTTACTTTCATCCGAGATTTCATAGTGGACCTCATTGGAGAGATTTCTAAGGGCTTCTCGAATATAAGCATCCTTGTCCTGCAGGGTCACTCCCCCACCTTTATCAGCAGGCCTAATGATCAGATGGTTCTCTTTGAGGGTTTTTATTTCTGTTCATCAATAGTGAGATTATGTTTGCTTGATCTCTTATTGGATTTTAATTTTTTCAGATCATCTAGTCACAGAAAGTCTTTATGTGATGCCCCTTACTATTTATAGTGTAGAAGTTCGAATTTGGTCTAAGATCCGTGTGAAAATATTTCTGTTGTATCAATTATTTCTGGAACCTTGGACTAGAGATGAGCGATGTTCGAGGTTCGCCAATTTCATGTTCGAGTGATTTTGGGGGGGGGGCTCGAGATCGAACTCGAGCTTTTTGCTAAAAGCTCGACAGTTCGAGTTACGTTCGAGAACGGTTCGATCACCAAATGCGTGGCTTTTTACAGCTACAGTATACAGGGAGCCATCGCTGGCAGCCTGCAGTATACTGGTAACCAATGTAAATATCGGGTATCCAAGCAAAGCGCTTTGGTTAGTAACCCAATATTTACCATGGTTACGTGTGCAGGGAGCCGACACTTCCCCGCTCGGCTCCGCCCCCTCCTGCACTCGGCATGTACACACACACTCACACTCACCTGTCCCCAGCCATGCAGTCCCCGGCACTGACGTCCTCAGGGACACATGGCCCCGCTAGGCTCCACCCACCTTGCACTCCGCCGCCTGCACACATGGCCCCACTAGGCTCCACACACCTCGCACTCCGCACACATGACCCTGCTCGGCTCCACCCACCTCGCACTCCGCACACATTACTCCACTTAGCTCCACCCACCTCACACTCTGCATACATTACCCCGCTAGGCTCCACCCACCTCACACTCCGAACACATTACCCCACTTGGCTCCACCCACCTTGCACTCCGCACACATTACCCTGCTTGGCTCCACCCACTCTGCACTCCGCACACATTGCCTTGCTTGGCTCCACCCACCTCGCACTTCGCACACATGGCCCCGCTTGGCTCCACCCACCTCGCACTCCGCACACATTACCCCACTTGTCTCCACCCACTTCGCACTCTGCACACATTACCCCGCTAGGCTCCACCCACTTCGCACTCCGCACACATTACCCTGCTCGGCTTACCTGCGGTGATGAAGTCCCGCCCTCTCAACCTAAGCGCTGTCACTGTCCTCCATGGTCACCGCTTGTCACATCTCCTCTCGCTGCCGACCCGAGACTGTGACTAGCGGTGATGTCACAGGCTCCCACGATACTTGGCTGTGAAGGCGGCGGTCATTGAAGTCAGTAACAGCTCTGCTATCAGCAGTTCAGGAGATCGTCACCGCAGGTAATGTACCTCGCTCCTGACAGCAGCACTTGTCATGCCCTGCAGTGACCTGGGCTGACCTATTGATGTTAGCTCAGGTCACTGCATTGCTCTCCCAGCGAATGGGAAACATTCTGTTCTTCATTGACTGGGACATTGGCTATGGTATGGATCGTCGTGGGACCCCCTTTGATTACAGCAGACCTGGATTTGTTTTTCTTTCTAATTAATTAGTGAAAGAGGGAATGTGTTGAGGAGTGTTTTTTCAAATAAAAATGTGTTTGTCATCCATTTTTTTTTTATTACTGACTGGGTTGGGGATGTCGGGTATCTGATGGACGCCTGACATCACGAACCCCAGGGCTTGATGCCAGGTGACATTACACATCTGGTATTAACCCCAGATATTACCCCGTTTGCCACCGCACCAGGGCACGGGATGAGCTGGGGCAAAGCACCAGGATTGGCGCATCTAATGGATGCGCCACTTCTGGGGTGGCTGCGGCCTGCTATTTTTAGGCTGGGGAGAATCCAATAGCCATGGACCTCCCTAGTCTGAGAATATCAGCTGTCTGTCTGAGACCCCAGCTGTCTGCTTTACCTTGGCTGGTGATCCAATTTTGGGGGGACCCCCACGTGTTTTTTTTTCTTTTTAAATTATTTATTTAATTTAAAATGATAGCGTGGGGTGCCCTCAGTTTTGGATTACCAGCCAAGGTGAAGCTGCCAGCTGTGGTCTGCAGGCTGCAGTCGTCTGCTTTACCCTAGCTGGCTATCAAAAATAGGGGGGACCCTACGTCATTTTTTTTTTAAATGTATTTATTTTTTCACATGAAAGGCACCAAAGGGTGCAAAATTACAAAATGCAGGAGAGTGGGACATTACATTGTGTCTTTCTGCCATTATAATGACAGAAAAGACTGATATGAAGTGTACAAGCAAAGGAAAATCACCAGAGCGCTCTACGCTGTGAAAAGCAGTAGAAAATGGCACTGGAGTGAACATGTGACCGCCTCATGTAGGTTGAAGCTATGGATCCTGGGTAAATTTATGAATTTTCCTTCCTTCAGTTTTTTTGCAGTACGCAAAAAAAAACAGAAGGCACACTGATGACAAACAGATGCCACACGGATGCACCCGTGAAAAAAACGGACTGTTTTTTGTGGACCGCAAAAACGGATCGGTCGTGTGAATGTAGCCTTATTCTGATCTGCCGTTTATAAACAGCAGGCAGAAATAAGTGAATAGCGCCCCCCAGCGTCAGAAAATCTCCGCGGTTTCAGGGGGTAGCTGAGACCCTGGAGATCATGATTCAGGCCGGTTTTTCCGGTCCCCGCTCACGTGATCATAGGTATACACCGTATACCGATGATCACGTTACAGTACATCGCGTTACAGCGCCGGTAAAAAAATATTTATCTCCCATCTGGCATGAACAAACATGTCAGATGGGAGATAAATCTCCTCCCCGGTCTCCCGGTGTCGAAAAAGTGTCCCCCCCGTTCCCTCCCGGAAATCCAAGACGGTTGCGCGCACAGCAGCGCGCCGGCCGCATTCACCATACTCCTCTGATTTCTGTCGCATGTGCCATGACACATGCGACAGAAAACTCCTTCCCAGGCCCTGCCAGGTCTGCCCCTATAGCCCCACCGGTGTTCCCCGGTGTCCCACGGTATCTGTGCAGCATTCATCCCCCGCGGCCCCCTCCTTCACAATAGACGCTGCCGCATGCACAGAGCGACTGTCAGCTCAGCTTCCTGTATAATAGCGAGCTCTTTTGTTTAGTATTCATTCAGCTGGATAACTGGACTTAAAGGGGTATTCCATCTCCAAGATCCTATCCCCAATATATAGTAGGTGGAATAGCAATAATATCAGCAAATACCAATATTTGGAAATGTAGAATAGTTCTCCTGATTAGGCATGCCATTACCTCATGAGCAGGGCATTGCAGCTTTGATAGCAACAGTTACAACATGGACTCTGCTGCTGTGGACCCGGGGAGAGTGGGTGCAGATTCATTGCACCCACACTCCCCACATGGAGGGTCTGCACTCCTAGAAAATGCAGGATACGTTCCCTGAGCGTGTCCCCCCATATTCTAGACGATCCAGAGTCGTCGTGGGACCCCCTTAATTTTTACAATAACTTGGTGAAAGAGGGAATGTTTTGGGGAGTGTTTTTTCAAATACATTTTTTTTTGTTGTCTATTTTTTTTGTTAGTACTGGCAGTTTGTGATGTCGGGTATCTGATAGATGCCATGACATCACAAACTGCTAGGCTTGATGTCAGGTGACCTTACAGCTAGTATTAACCCCATTTATTACCCCGTTTGCCACCGCACCAGGGCACGGGATGAGCTAGGGTGAAGCGCCAGGATTGGCGCAACTAGTGGATGCGCCACTTTTGGGGCATCTGCGGCCTGCTATTTTTAGGCTGTGAAGGGCCAATAACTATGGACCTTCCCACCCTGAGAATACCAGACCACAGCTGTCCGCTTTACCTTGGCTGGTGATCCAATTTGGGGGGGACCCTACTTTTTTTTTGTAATTATTATTATTTATAAAATAATTATAAAAAAAGAGCCTTGGGTGACCTCCACATTGGATCCCCAACCACGGTAAAGCTGCCAGCTGTGGTTTTCAGGCTACAGCCTTCTGCTTTACTGTAGCTGGCTATCAAAAATGGGGGTACCCAATGTAATTTTTTTTTTTAACTATTTTTTTAAATAAAAAAAATTAATGGGCTTCCCTGTATTTTGATTGCCAGCCAAGGTAACGCCAGGCAGATGGGGCTGGCAACCCATAGCAGTCTGCGTTATCTGCGCTGAGAATCAAAAATACCGCGGGGCGCTACGTAATTTTTTTTCATGATTTTTTACAGCACTGTCATGTCAGGCAATCAAAATACAGGGAAGCCCATTTTGTTTTTAGTTATTTAAATAAATAATTTTAAAAAAAATATATGGGCTCCTGCTGCATTTTTTGTATTGCTAGCTAAGGGTAATCCAAGCAGCTACTGGCTGCTAACCCCCACTGCTTGGTGTTACCTTCACTGGCAATGGAAAATCCAGGGAAGCATTTTTTTTTTTTTTTGCCAAAAAACGTCAAAAAAAATGACGTGAGCTTCGCCATATTTTTGTATGCTAGCCAGGTACAGCAGGCAGGTACGGCTGCACCCAACCCCCAGCTGCCTATTTGTACCCGGCTGGGAACTAAAAAATATAGGGAAGCCCTTTTTTTAATTATTTCACTTATTTCATGAAATAATTAAAAAACAAATGCCGTGGGCTTCGCCCAATTTTTGTGTCCGGCCAGGTACAACTAGGCAGCTGGGGATTGAATCCGCAGCACAGGTTTGCCCGAGCTTTTTGGGCCCCCCTGCTGCGAATTGCAATCCGCAGCCGCCCCAGAAAATGGCGCTTTCATAGAAGCGCCATCATCTGGCGCTGTATCCAACTCTTCCAGCAGCCCTGGTGACGGTGGCTCGCTGGGTAATCATGAGTTAATACCAGCTTTGTTTTACTAGCTAGTATTAAGCCAGAGATTCTTAATGTCAGGCAAGTTTGACCCAGCCATTAAGAATCTCCAATAAAGGGTTAAAAAAAGACACCACACAGAGAAAAAATACTTTAATAGAAATAAATACACAGACACATTAGAGACTCCATGTGTATTACTCCCTCTTATCCCACCACGATCCATGCTCTTCTGTCTTCTTTCTCCTTCAATACATGCAGCTCTGCTACATCAGCAGCACTGCATATGAGGAAGGATGCTGCTTCCCGTGCAGCCTTTTCACTACGGGAGTGAGAAGGAGCTGCTGCCTGTAAGCGGTGACGTCACCACTGACAGGCGCGTTGCTATAGCAACGGTGATCTCTGTGGCAGCCGGTTAAAAACGGAACGGGGAAGCAGACCGGGAACCCGACCGTGTGCCAGAGCATGTCACCAGTACACGGAGATACACAAACGATCACCGCGTACTGGAGAGATGCAGTGACAGGACCTAGGACAGGACATAACGTCTAGCCATGTGACCAGTCTGTAGCCAATGAGATAATAGACACGTGACTGGTCACATGGCTATTTTGACATCACGATAGGTCCTGTCATCACTGCTGGTTACCGGGAGGATGCAGCGATTAACGATGGAAAAGCGGCTGGAGACAGATTGCAGGACGCATCGCGGGCACCGGTAAGTGTTATGGCAATGTTTATTAACTGTATGTGTACATTTATAATGTGTTTTTATGTGTTTGTGATTGCCTCCCATTGTTTTCAATGGGGTTCAAGAGGTTCGTCGAATGGGGCACCGTTCGACGAACCGAACCGAACTCGAACTCATCGGGGAGTGGCTCATCTCTACCTTGGACTTATGAATTTGGAAGTGTCTGGTCAATGTGATTTTTCTTATAAATCTCTGAACATCCAGGTATAGTTCAAAGTCATCAGAGGAAGAATCAGGACAAAAGAATAATCCTTTACTATGTACCTTGCTTTCATTTTTTGTGAGCTCATGTCCAGAAAGGTTAAAGATGCAGTGTGTGCATGCCGGTCACACCATCACACAGCAGGGCCGGCACTGCGCAGCCTCCTGGTCATGCTGCAGCTAGTGTGCGCATGACAAATAATGCTGCCCGGCCCACTACAGGCACTGGCCCACTACAGGGACCGAACCATCTGGCATTTGCCAGAATTGCCCTATTGCCAGTCTGGGCCTGTATGTATATATATATATATATATATATATATATATATATATATATATATATATATATATATATATATATATATATATATATATATATATATATATATATATATATATATATATATATATATATATATATATATATATATATATATATATATATATATATATATATACAGTGCTTTTTTTGCGGCAGTACGCGCCGGTACGGTACGATACCGGAAAATCCGAAGAGCGCTGAGGGAAAGCACCTCTGGCTCTGTCCACATGGCTAATTTGTAAACTATGCAAATTAGCCATGTGTGGAGCGGAGGTACAAGCAGAACAGCTACTGGAGCTGCAGGACCTGCGATGATGTCACGTACATGTGACTAGCGTGGGCGGAGCCATGGAGTTTTGCCCAGCGGGAAAGAAGATGGAGAAGACTCCAGGTAGGGGTGGGATTCAGCCGGTTCTGTCCGGTTCGAGTGAACCGGTTAAAATAGCAGCCGGTTCCCCGAACTGGCAAGAAACAGCTCTGGCGATCCGGTTGCCTGTATTCACTTGTGTTAGTGTCTTTAAGAGACTAACAGAAATGAATCCCCATACCTCAGCGCCGCACTTCCGGGTACAATGGAGCCTGTCTGCTTCCTGACCCGGCGTGCAGCGACGCGCTGACATTGCAGAGGTCACGGCAGTATGAGGAGGTAGTTCCTCCTAATGCCGCCTGTCAGCGTCAGACTGTGCAGAGTGGCGCGGAGGAGAACAGAAGACAGAGAGGCCGCCACCGGTGCTTGTGTACCACCCTGCGGGCTCGGCTGCGACTGCCGAGCCGCTCGGATCCATGCTCGTACGATGGGTGGCTCGAGCTCTTCACGGACCCGGGGGTCACATCGCTCTGCAAGGGGGTTGGCGCTACACGCAGGGACTTCGGTGGGGAGTTCCACGGCCTGGGCCGCGGTGGTTTGAAAGGGATGTAAGTTCGTGATGCCACCCACGGGTTGTGGTGAATAGATGGACACCACCACTGCTGTTAACTAGGCCTCCCGGGGACGGTGTTGCGCAGCTTGGTATTGACCCCTCCGTGGGTAGGGAGTGATGGTCCTGGAGGCTCAAGGAAGGTGCTGAGGCGAGGGAGTGGGTGCGTGCTGGGTGCTGGCGCGGTGCGCGGTGCGGTGCGCGGCCCGAAGGCACTGGTGTACTCACTATGTCACAATACACTGGAGTCTCTGGTAAACCAAACGGGATGATGAACGGGGCCCGCAACCGGCTGCAGCTTCTCCCTGAACAGGTTGGTGGTTTCCGCCTTTCTCCTGCACCTCTTTGTGTGAATGTTTTGACTCCTATGCCTAAGCAACGGTAGTCCGCTCCCCGGCTTGCTGGTTGTCGGAAGAGCCCTGTTTGCCCACAGACGCTGGCCCTTTGGGTCTCTATGCCTTGGCGGTGGCATTACCTTGTATGGTTGGGCTGTTGTCTTCTAACGGGTCTTGTGTGGGAAAGGTCCTTAAGTCCAGTCCTCAATCAGTTGATTTGACTCGGCTCTGTCAGTTCGGGGCTTCGTACTAGGTCTGAGTACCCCTCCTGGTGCTCCGGTTTCCAATCGGTTTCCCGGTTCGGTACCGGCGGGCCACTGCCCGACCCCGGTCCCTACGGTTCCACCGGCTGTAATCCCAGCTCCTGCAGGCGGCCACCACCGTCTGCCTCCTTGCCAGAGGTGACTGGGCTCCAACCCAGCCACCTGAGTAGACTATTGGCAGGCCTGGTCACAGGTCTGCCCTTGAACTTGACCTCTCTCCTTCACTGTCAAGACTCATCTACTTGTGCTCTGGAACTTGTGTCTTTTTCCCGCCTCCAGGCCTGTGAACTCCTCAATGGGCGGAGCCAACCACCTGGCTCTGCCCCCCTGGTTTGGACATCAAACATGGAGGGTGGTGACAAGGTTTTTAAGGTTGGCTGCTGTCACCTTTTTAGGGAGGGGGTGTGTGTGCATGGGACTACCTGGGACGACCTGACTAGTCCAGGGTGTTACACTTGAAGCAGGTAAGCGCTCAGTGAGCTGAAGATGCCGGGAGGAGGGGCCGCATAAGATGGCAGCTATATGGGGAAAGGGGCTGCAAAAGATGGCAGCAATATGGGGAAAGGGGCCGCAAAAGATGGCAGCTATATGGGGAGAGGGTCCGCACATAGATGGGAGCTATATAGGGACAGGAGGCTGCGTAGATGGGAGATATATAGGGAGAGGAGGCTGCATAGATGGGAGCTATATGGGGAGAGGAGGCTGCATAAAGATGGGAGCTATATGGGGAGAGGAGGCTGCATAAAGATGGGAGCTATATGGGGAGAGGAGGCTGCATAGACGGAAGCTATATGGGGAGAGGAGGCTGCATAAAGATGGGAGCTATATGGGGAGAGGAGGCCGCATAAAGATGGGAGCTATATGGGAAGAGGAGGCTGCATAGATGGGAGCTATATGGGGAGAGGAGGCCACATAAGATGGGAGCTATATGGCAAAAGGAGCACATGGGATAAAATCTGCTGGGAAAAGAAGCCATGATGGGATGGGATTTGTAGGGGGAAAAGGGCCATTATGGGATGGGATCTGCAGGGGAAAGAGACCACATGGGATGGGATCTGTAGGGGGAAAGGAGTCACATGGGATAGGATCTGCAGGGGAAAGAGACCAAATTGGATGGGATCTGTAGGGGGAAAGGACCCACATGGGATGGGATCTGTAGGGGAAAGAAGCCACATGGGATGGGATCTGTAGGGGGAAAGGAGCCACATGGGATGGGATCTGTAGGGGGAAAGGAGCCACATGGGATGGGATCTGCACTGGAAAAGCAGCCATATGGGATGAGATCTGTATGGGGAAGGTCGTCCGTTCCAATTTTAGCAGGGCTGCTTTAGTAATAATTTTTAAAAATTGTAGAAAAATCGTTTAATACAATATGACTGATAGTGACTGGAACAACTGGTGCTGGACAGGATTGTGAAGGTAGAGGAGGGGAAGAAGGGGAAAGGTGTTCACTCGCCGGCTTCAGACGCGCACTGCGAATGCGCAGTGCGTGTCTGAAACTGACAAGGAGAACCCGGAAGAGAAGCCTGCTGCACTGGTAAGTATAAATGTGCGCAGGATAGAATGAGCGACGGGGACGTCGACATGTGACTCCATGGTATCATGCCCACAGGGGCGTGATAACACAGAAAGTATGCAGATGCCCATAGGGCAAGGCGCCGCCCATGGGGCCAGAGGCTCTGTAATCTACATAGGAAATATGAAAGTAATAAAACGTTTTTTATTACTTTCATATTACACAATTTTACAGCACAGGGATGGGTAGGGAGCTGCTATTAGGGCAAATGTGCGTCTGCTAATTAGAGATGAGCGAACCGGTCGCGGTTCGGCTTGAGCTTGGATCGCCGAACGGAGGTCGCGTTCGAGTTCGGTTCGGCGAACCACTCGAAGCCCATAGGAAACAATGGGAGGCAATCACAAACACATAAAAACACATTATAAATGTACACATACAGTTAATAAACATTGCCATAACACTTACCGGTGCCCGCGATCCGTCCTGCACACTGTCTCCCGCCGCTTTTAAATCGGTAATCGCTGTGTCTTCCCGGTAACCAGCAGTGATGCAGAACCTATCGTGACGTCAAAATAGCCATGTGACCAGTCACGTGTCTATTATCTCATTGGCTACAGACTGGTCACATGGCTAGACGTCAAGTTCTGTCCTAGGTCCTGTCATTGCATCTCTCCAGTATGTGGTGATCGTTTGTATATCTCCGTGTACTGGCGAGATGCTCTGGCACACGGACGACTCCCTGTTCCTGCATGGGGCGCTCTTTACAGAGTCAGTCCACATGCAAGGACTGGCTGTCACAGCCGGTGAATAGTGGCACCGGGAATCACGTGATCGGAGCACCGTTGCTATGGCAACCCGGCTGTGAAGTCACCGCTAACAGCCGGCAGCCTGTGGTCACTCTCACTGAGTGATTTCTGCACGGGGCAGCAGCGTCTTTCTCCCCTGTGCAGCCTAATGTAGCAGAGCTGCATGGGTTAAAGGTGAAAGAAGACAGAAGACCAGGATCGTGAAGGGGTGAGAGAGATTAAAGGGGTGGTTCACCCATTTTTTTTATTTTCCCAATGAGTGTCACTTACCATTATATGCTTCTTCTCCATTGGCTTGTATTTCCAGTTCTGGCACTGAGCGGCGCTATTTTGCACGCTCAGTGCCTGTCACATGACCCCCTGGAGCTGTGGCCGCCAGTATCCTCTGACGTCCCGGCATTTCCGGGCTCTCAAACTTGATGTTACGTCAGAGGATGCCGGCGCCACTCACACTGATTGACTGGGCTGTGGGCGGTGACTACCGCACGTCACAGCTCAGCATCGAGGGGAGGATCCGGAGAGCTTTAGTGTGGAGCGGTGAAGGCAGAGCGCGCGCTTACCATCCGTCAGCTGTGGGAGGGTATGGGCTCCAGTGTGGAGTACAGGGGGGTTTCCGCCGCTGAAATCCCCCGTCACGCAAGTATGTGATCACACTGTCCACCCGCCCGCTATGCTCAGCTGTCAGGAGAGCGGGCGGTGTCGGCAGTGTGATCATATAATCCTAACAGCAGAACAGGTGACCGGGACGCTGCATGGGACCAATCTGCTCCACTCTGTCACCTGCACAACAAGTCCCAGAGTGGAGACAGTGACATGCTCTGCTCTGACACATAGTGTGCTATATGTCACTAACTGTCTCCACTCTGGGACTTGTTGTGCAGGTGACCGGATGATACATGTCACTAACTTGCTCCACTCTGTGACTTCTGCTGCATAGTACCAACTGTATACACCATGATTACCATGATTAGGCAGTGCACACAGGAAGGAGGGGAGGGAACTGTTGTGGTGGAGATCTGAGGGGAGGGAACAGTTTGGATGGAGATCAGAGTGGGTGCGAGATAGATCGCTAGTTACTGCAAAGGATTATGGAAGTTGTAGTAACTGAACCCAGGAAGTCAAGAGAGCGATTAACTCCATCAGAGCTGGAGCCAGAAATGAAGATGTTATGCTAGAGCATGATAAAAGGTAATATTGGTAAAATAACGTGATAGATGTGTGGAGAGGCACATAATAGCAAGATTTATCAGAAAAAAAAAATCAAGTTTTGGTAACTGGACAACTTCTTTAATAAAGATGGAGTCTCTAAGTGTGTCTGTGTATTTATTTCTATTAAAGTATTTTTCTCTGTGTGGTGTCCTTTTTTTAACCCTTTATTGGAGATTCTTAATGGCCGGGTCAAACTTGCCTGACATTAAGAATTTCTGGCTTAAAGGGGTGGTTCACCCAATTTTTTTTATTTTCTGTAGGAGTTCTACTTACCATTCTAGGTGTTTTCTCCATTGGCTTCTGTTTTCATTTCTGGCACTGAGCGGCGCTATGCTGCACGCTCAGTGCCTGTCACATGACCCCCTGGAGCTGTGGCCGCCAGTATCCTCTGACGTCCCGGCAATTCCGGGCTCTCAAACTTTACGGGTACGTCAGAGAAGGCTGGCACTACTCAGATTGAGTGACAGAGCTGTGGGCGGTGACTACCGCACGTCACAGCCCAGCATCGAGGGGAGGAGCCGGAGGACGTCAGTGTGGAGCCGGCTAAGCGTCCTGCAGATGGTGAGGCACGGGGCGCCAGTGTGCAGTACAGGGGGGGAAGTTCTTCAGCTGAAATCCCCCCCTGTATCTGATCACACTCTCCACCCGCCCGCTCTGCTGCGATGTCAGGAGAGCAGCCGGTGTCGGGCAGTGTGATCATCTGCTCCTCCCAGCAGCACTGCAGGACGCAGCAAGACACTGACAGGCATGTCACCGCTGTGCTCTGCCACCTGTCCTGCTGCATGGGACCAACTGTCTGCACTCTGTCACCTGCACCACAAGTCACAGAGTGGAGACAGTTAATGACAGAGCACCTCTGCCCCCCCCTCTTCTTTCCCCACTCTCTTCTCTCCCCCCCCCTCGCTCTCCTCCCCCCCTCGCTCTCTTATCCTCCCCCCCCTCGCTCTCTTTTCCTCCCACCTCGCTCTCTTTTCCTCCCCCCCTCGCTCTCTTTTCCTCCCCCTCCCTCGCTCTTTCCCCCTCGCTCTCTTTTCCTCCCCCCCCGCTCTCTTTTCCTCTCCCCCTCGCTCTCTTTTCCTCCTCCCCTCGCTCTCTTTTCCTCCCCCCCTCGCTCTCGTTTCCTCCCCCTCGCTCTCTTTTCCTCCCCCCCTCGCTCTCTTTTCCTCCCCCCTCGCTCTCTTTTCCTCCCCCCTCGCTCTCTTTTCCTCCCCCCCTCGCTCTCTTTTCCTCCCCCCCTTGCTCTCTTTTCCTCCCCCCCCTCGCTCTCTTTTCCTCCCCCCCCCTCGCTCTCTTTTCCTCCCCCCCCTCGCTCTCTTTTCCTCCCCCCCCTCGCTCTCTTTTCCTCCCCCCCCTCGCTCTCTCTCTCTTTTCCCTCGCTCTCTCCTGGCATGGTCAGTACAGAAATCTCTCCATCGTGGAGGGGTGAGAGGGAGTAATAAACACGGAGTCCCTACTGTGTCTGTGTATTTATTTCTAATAAAGTTTTTCTCTGTGTGATGTCTTTTTTTTTTTTTTTTTTCAAACCCTTTGTTGGAGATTCTTAATGGCCAGGTCAAACTTGGCCTGACATTAAGAATCTCGGGCTTTATACCAGCTGGTAAAACATAGCTGATATTAACCCCTTATTACCCAGCCTGCCACCTGCCACCAGGGCCACTGGAAGAGTTGGATACAGCGCCAGAAGATGGCACTTCTATGAAAGCGCCATTTTCTGGGGCGGCTGTGGACTGCAATTCGCAGCGGGGGGCCCAGAAAGTTTGGGCACCCTGCACTACGGATTCCAATCCCCAGCTGCCTAGTTGTACCTGGCTGGACTCAAAAATTTGGCGAAGCCTACGTCATTTTTTTTTTTTAATTGTTTCATGAAATTCATGAAATAAAAAAAAAAAAAAAAAAGGGTTTCTCTATATTTTTGGTTCCCAGCCGGGTACAATTAGGCAGCTGGGGGTTGGGGGCAGCCCGTAGCTGCCTGCTGTACCTGGCTAGCATACAAAAATATGGCGAAGCCCACGTCATTTTTTTAAAAATGTTTTCAGGCAAAAACCTTTATAAAAAAAAAAAAATGCTTCCCTGGATTTCTATTGCCAGTGAAAGTAACACCAAGCAGCTGGGGCTAGCAGCCAGTAGCTGCTTGGGTTACCCTTAGCAATAGAAAATGCAGCGGGAGCCCACAAACAATGTGATTTTTTTTTTTTGATTTTTTTTTTTTTTTAATGAATTTTTTAAAAAAAAAAAATCGACATGGGCTTCGCCCATCGAGCACCAGAGCATTTTACTGCTCAATTCATCCCAAGTAATCAGATGACTCCAGTGTCGGCCGATTACTTGTTCTGTGTCCCCCTGCATCCATTGCAGCGTGTACGGGCTGTGAGGTCAGCGGAGTTCAGTCCAGCACTGGAGTCAGCTGAATTGAACTCCAGCCTGCACACGCTGCGATGGATGCAGGGGGACATAGAACAAGTAAGGTCTAAGCCACACGGCGAGAAAAATAGTGCGAGTGGAGTGCGATAAAACATCGCATTCCACTCGGACCAATATTAGCCTGTGTGTCAGCGCACATGAGCGATTATTTTCTCCGCCCTAATTGGACCGAGAAAACAATCACAGCATGCTACAACTGTAATGCAAGACTCTCTCTTTTACCCATTCAAGTGTATGTGGTGAGAGAAAAATCACACTGCACTTGCGGTACATCGGTGGACTACGGAGGAGAGAGGGAGAGAAATCCCTCCCACCCCTCCTCAGTGCTGGCCCACCCCTCGAGTGCCGGACCGCCTCCCGCAGCTGAGGTCTGCTCGCACAGTCGGACCTCAGTCGCAGGGACACACGCATGACACTCAGCTCTGCTGTACTGAGCGTGAGCCAAATGTAATGCGAGGGGATCGCAGTAATCCCCGTGTGGCCCCAGCCTGATCGGCCGACACTTGAGTCAGCTGATCTGAACTCAGCTGAACTCCTGTACACACAGCCCGCACACACAGCCCGCACACGGTCACATGTGATCGGCAGCAGGCAGTGACTGCTGTTAAGGCTACATTCACATGACCGTTCCGTTTTTGCGGGCCACAGAAAACGGTCCTTTTTTTCCTGGATGCATCCTAGTGGCAGCCGTGTGACATCTGCGTGCCTTCCGTTTTTTTTTGCGGACCGCAAAAAACGGAAGCAGCAAGAAAGATAAATAGATGAGTAGATATAGAGATGGATAGATAGATATAGAGACAGAGGGATACAGGGATGAATGAATGAATGAATGAATAGAGGGCTGGATAGATAGATAGATAGATAGATAGATAGATAAGAAAGACATATATAATGTCCTACCCCCCTGCATATTCTAAGCTGGCACCCTTTTGTGACTTTCATGTGGCACTAAGGTGCTTAGTCTTGTATTTAGCCAAAAAATAAATAAACGATAAAAAAAAATGACATGCGGTCCCTTTAACTTTTGTAGCCAGCTAGGGTAAAGCAAACGGCTGCAGCCTGCAAACCACAGCTGGCAGCTTCACCTTGGCTGGTAATCCAAAACAGAGGGCACCCCACGCTGTTATTTTAAATTAACTAAATAATTTAAAACAAAAAACACGGGGTCCCCCGAAATTGGATCACCAGCCAAGGTAAAGCGGACAGCTTTGGTCTAGTATTCTCAGACTAGAGAGGTTCACCGTTATTGGACACTCCCCAGCCTAAAAATAGCAGGCTGCAGCCGCCCCAGAAGTAGCGCTTCCATTAGATGTGCCAGTCCTGGTGCTTCGCGCCATCTCATCCCGTTGCCCTGGTGCGGTGGCAAACGGGGTAATATATGGGGTTAATACCAGATGTGTAATGTCACCTGGCATCAAGCCCTGGAGTTAGTGATGTCAGGCGTGTATCAGATACCCGACATCACCAACCCAGGCAGTAATAAAAAAAAAAAAAAATAGACAACAAACACATTTTTATTTGAAAAAACACTCCCCAACACATTCCCTCTTTCACCAATTTATTAGAAAGAAAAACAAATCCAGGTCTGGTGTAATACAAGGGGGTCCCACGATGATCCATACCATAGTCAATGTCCCAGTCAATGAAGAACAGAATGTTCCCTATTTGCTGGAAGAGCCGTGCAGTGACCTGAGCTAACATCAATAGGTCAGCCCAGGTCACTGCAGGGCATGACGAGTGCTGCTATCAGGAGGTTAGCGAGGTATATTACCTGCGATGATCGCTGAACTCCTGACAGCAGCGCTGTCACCGAGTTCAATGACCGCCGCCTTCACAAACAAAGTATCGCGAGTGGCCCGTGATGTCACAACTAGTCACAGTCTCGGGTCGACAGCGAGAGGTGATGTGACAAGCGGCGGGCATAGAAGGCAGTGACGACCGCTGACGTCAGGAGAGCAGGACTTCATCACCGTAGGTAATGAACTTACTAACCTCCTGACGGTAGCGCTTGTCATCCCCGCGGCTGC
Organism: Anomaloglossus baeobatrachus; assembly: GCF_048569485.1. NCBI lineage: Eukaryota > Metazoa > Chordata > Amphibia > Anura > Aromobatidae > Anomaloglossus > Anomaloglossus baeobatrachus. The sequence goes on along the minus strand of NW_027441782.1, from coordinate 635,825 downwards.
TGACACTGCAGTGCGGGCCGCTGCTGACACTGCTGAGCGGGCAGCCGCGGGGCTGGAGCGGGACACTGACTGCACGGGCACCCAACGAAAGTCACATGGAAGTGCTTCCGTGTTGCTTCCGAGAATTTTGCGGACCCATTGACTTGTATTGAGCCACGGTTCGTTATTACGGAACAGAATTGGACATGTTCCATAATACGGAGCGGACATACGGCATCCGATGTGTTTTATTTTTGTAGGATCGGATGCACATGGAAGTGCTACCATGTACCATCCGATCCTACACAAAAGACATTGAAAATATGGTCCTATCTGTGGGGCCGCAAAAAAACAGGAACTGACCAGAACAAACGGAACGGTCATGTGAATGAGCCGACCTGCAGCCATTGCAGCGTGTGCGGGCTGTGAGATCAGGAGTCAGCTGACTCCAGCGCCGGCCGATAAATTCTGTGTCCTGCTGCAGAAGGATCCTGTAAAATAATGGTTGCATGCGCTGCACATTTAATCCACAGGATCCGGTCATATGCGGTTTGCGGATGATACGGACGACACACAGACTAGGCAAGAGGGAAAAAAGCAATCTCATCACCCTGTCACTTTTTTTCCCCAATTATTTTTTTCACATGTTGCGCTGGCTAATAATCATAATTTCTGTACACACACACACACATTATATATATATATATATATATATATATATACACACACACACACACACTCTCATACACTCACACACACACACACACTCACTTTCTTCCCCTGGCTGTGTAGAGCTGCTGCTGTCTCTGTGATTTCTCTCAGTGCATCCACATAGGGAAGATGCAGGGAGTAGGCTTTGGGTGGAGAGCTGAGTGGGGTGTTACACACAGTGGGTGTGTTAGATAAGCTAGACACCGCCCTAGAGCCACAAAGAATTCTGGGACTTGTAGGAACTGAACACAGGAAGTCAGAGGAGAGATTAACCCCATCAGAGCTGGAGCCAGCAATGAGCATGTGCTGCTAGTGCACAATAAAACGTAATTTTGCTGAAAAAACATAATAGATGCGTTGAGGGGCACATATTAGCAAGATTTATCAGGAAAAAAACAAATCAGTTTTGGTAACTGGACAACTTCTTTAATACTGGCTAGTAAAACAAAGCTAGTATTAACCCTTATTACCCAGCAAGCCACTGTCACCAGGGCTGCTGAAGAGTTGGATACAGCGCCAGATGATGGCGCTTCTATGAGAGCGCCATTTTCTGGGGCGGCTGCGGACTGCAATTCGCAGCAGAGGGGCCCAGAAACCTCGGGGTAACCTGTGCTGCGGATCCAATCCCCAGCTGCCTAGTTGTACCCGGCTGGACACAAAAATGGGGCGAAGCCTACGTCGTTTTTTTTTTTTATTATTTCATGAAATTCATTAAATAATTAAAAAAAGGGCTTCCCTATATTTTTAGTTCCCAGCCAGGTACAAATAGTTAGCTGGGGGTTGGGGGCAGCCCGTACCTGCCTGCTGTACCTGGCTAGCATACAAAAATATGGCGAAGCTCACATCATTTTTTTTGTAGTTTTTTGGCAAAAAAAATAAAAAAATGCTTCCCTGGATTTTCCATTGCCAGTGAAGGTAACACCAAGCAGTGGGGGTTAGCAGCCAGTAGCTGCTTGGATTACCCTTACCTAGCAATACAAAAAATGCAGCGGGAGCCCATATATATTTTTTTTAATTATTTATTTAAATAACTAAAAACAAAAAGGGCTTCCCTGTATTTTGATTGCCTGACATGACAGTGCTGTAAAAATAAATCTTTAAAAAAAATGACGTAGCGCTCCGCGGTATTTTTGATTCTCAGCGCAGATAAAGCAGACAGCTACGGGATGCCACACCCATCTGCCTGGTGTTACCTTGGCTGGCAATAAAAATACAGGAAAGCCCATTTTTTTTTTATTTAAAAAATAGTTAAAAAAAAAATGACGTTGGGTCCCCCCATTTTTGATAGCCAGCAAGGGTAAAGCAAAAAGGAAAATATCATTACTTACAGCAAGATGGAATTGCAGCTGTATATTGCTCAGGCCAAAAGACTACTGCTACTCCAGCAGGATACAGCTAAACCCCCACTAGGTGGAGGCAACACAGGTGCAGGTGGAGCCATTCACACTCACTTCTAAATATGGAGGAGGTGATGGCTGGATGGTAAAACTGCACACTGGTGGCTTGCATAGAGCACTGTTCACACTAGCAGACGCACAGTCACAAACCCGCAGCCTATTAGGTGACGCCCATACTATTAGATCAGGCGGGCTGCCAAGCCGTACCCCCACTGCGCGCTACGTAGGGACAGAAACTCTGATAGCAAGGCCTAACAACAAGGGGCCTGGCTGTATCCTGTACAAAAAAGGTTTTGAGGTTTTTTGTTAGCGTTATGGCCATAAGACGTAAGCCCACAACCCTCGTCACGGGAACCTCATGCTTGTAGGTCCCTACACTATATATAATATAAAAAAGCAAAAAGGAAAATATCATTACTTACAGCAAGATGGAATTGCAGCTGTATATTGCTCAGGCCAAAAGACTACTGCTACTCCAGCAGGATACAGCTAAACCCCCACTAGGTGGAGGCAACACAGGTGCAGGTGGAGCCATTCACACTCACTTCCAAATATGGAGGAGGTGATGGCTGGATGGTAAAACTGCACACTGGTGGCTTGCATAGAGCACTGTTCACACTAGCAGACGCACAGTCACAAACCCGCAGCCTATTAGGTGACGCCCATACTATTAGATCAGGCGGGCTGCCAAGCCGTACCCCCACTGCGCGCTACGTAGGGACAGAAACTCTGATAGCAAGGCCTAACAACAAGGGGCCTGGCTGTATCCTGTACAAAAAAGGTTTTGAGGTTTTTTGTTAGCGTTATGGCCATAAGACGTAAGCCCACAACCCTCGTCACTGGAACCTCATGCTTGTAGGTCCCTACACTATATATAATATAAAAAAGCAAAAAGGAAAATATCATTACTTACAGCAAGATGGAATTGCAGCTGTATATTGCTCAGGCCAAAAGACTACTGCTACTCCAGCAGGATACAGCTAAACCCCCACTAGGTGGAGGCAACACAGGTGCAGGTGGAGCCATTCACACTCACTTCCAAATATGGAGGAGGTGATGGCTGGATGGTAAAACTGCACACTGGTGGCTTGCATAGAGCACTGTTCACACTAGCAGACGCACAGTCACAAACCCGCAGCCTATTAGGTGACGCCCATACTATTAGATCAGGCGGGCTGCCAAGCCGTACCCCCACTGCGCGCTACGTAGGGACAGAAACTCTGATAGCAAGGCCTAACAACAAGGGGCCTGGCTGTATCCTGTACAAAAAAGGTTTTGAGGTTTTTTGTTAGCGTTATGGCCATAAGACGTAAGCCCACAACCCTCGTCACGGGAACCTCATGCTTGTAGGTCCCTACACTATATATAATATAAAAAAGCAAAAAGGAAAATATCATTACTTACAGCAAGATGGAATTGCAGCTGTATATTGCTCAGGCCAAAAGACTACTGCTACTCCAGCAGGATACAGCTAAACCCCCACTAGGTGGAGGCAACACAGGTGCAGGTGGAGCCATTCACACTCACTTCCAAATATGGAGGAGGTGATGGCTGGATGGTAAAACTGCACACTGGTGGCTTGCATAGAGCACTGTTCACACTAGCAGACGCACAGTCACAAACCCGCAGCCTATTAGGTGACGCCCATACTATTAGATCAGGCGGGCTGCCAAGCCGTACCCCCACTGCGCGCTACGTAGGGACAGAAACTCTGATAGCAAGGCCTAACAACAAGGGGCCTGGCTGTATCCTGTACAAAAAAGGTTTTGAGGTTTTTTGTTAGCGTTATGGCCATAAGACGTAAGCCCACAACCCTCGTCACGGGAACCTCATGCTTGTAGGTCCCTACACTATATATAATATAAAAAAGCAAAAAGGAAAATATCATTACTTACAGCAAGATGGAATTGCAGCTGTATATTGCTCAGGCCAAAAGACTACTGCTACTCCAGCAGGATACAGCTAAACCCCCACTAGGTGGAGGCAACACAGGTGCAGGTGGAGCCATTCACACTCACTTCCAAATATGGAGGAGGTGATGGCTGGATGGTAAAACTGCACACTGGTGGCTTGCATAGAGCACTGTTCACACTAGCAGACGCACAGTCACAAACCCGCAGCCTATTAGGTGACGCCCATACTATTAGATCAGGCGGGCTGCCAAGCCGTACCCCCACTGCGCGCTACGTAGGGACAGAAACTCTGATAGCAAGGCCTAACAACAAGGGGCCTGGCTGTATCCTGTACAAAAAAGGTTTTGAGGTTTTTTGTTAGCGTTATGGCCATAAGACGTAAGCCCACAACCCTCGTCACGGGAACCTCATGCTTGTAGGTCCCTACACTATATATAATATAAAAAAGCAAAAAGGAAAATATCATTACTTACAGCAAGATGGAATTGCAGCTGTATATTGCTCAGGCCAAAAGACTACTGCTACTCCAGCAGGATACAGCTAAACCCCCACTAGGTGGAGGCAACACAGGTGCAGGTGGAGCCATTCACACTCACTTCTAAATATGGAGGAGGTGATGGCTGGATGGTAAAACTGCACACTGGTGGCTTGCATAGAGCACTGTTCACACTAGCAGACGCACAGTCACAAACCCGCAGCCTATTAGGTGACGCCCATACTATTAGATCAGGCGGGCTGCCAAGCCGTACCCCCACTGCGCGCTACGTAGGGACAGAAACTCTGATAGCAAGGCCTAACAACAAGGGGCCTGGCTGTATCCTGTACAAAAAAGGTTTTGAGGTTTTTTGTTAGCGTTATGGCCATAAGACGTAAGCCCACAACCCTCGTCACGGGAACCTCATGCTTGTAGGTCCCTACACTATATATAATATAAAAAAGCAAAAAGGAAAATATCATTACTTACAGCAAGATGGAATTGCAGCTGTATATTGCTCAGGCCAAAAGACTACTGCTACTCCAGCAGGATACAGCTAAACCCCCACTAGGTGGAGGCAACACAGGTGCAGGTGGAGCCATTCACACTCACTTCCAAATATGGAGGAGGTGATGGCTGGATGGTAAAACTGCACACTGGTGGCTTGCATAGAGCACTGTTCACACTAGCAGACGCACAGTCACAAACCCGCAGCCTATTAGGTGACGCCCATACTATTAGATCAGGCGGGCTGCCAAGCCGTACCCCCACTGCGCGCTACGTAGGGACAGAAACTCTGATAGCAAGGCCTAACAACAAGGGGCCTGGCTGTATCCTGTACAAAAAAGGTTTTGAGGTTTTTTGTTAGCGTTATGGCCATAAGACGTAAGCCCACAACCCTCGTCACGGGAACCTCATGCTTGTAGGTCCCTACACTATATATAATATAAAAAAGCAAAAAGGAAAATATCATTACTTACAGCAAGATGGAATTGCAGCTGTATATTGCTCAGGCCAAAAGACTACTGCTACTCCAGCAGGATACAGCTAAACCCCCACTAGGTGGAGGCAACACAGGTGCAGGTGGAGCCATTCACACTCACTTCCAAATATGGAGGAGGTGATGGCTGGATGGTAAAACTGCACACTGGTGGCTTGCATAGAGCACTGTTCACACTAGCAGACGCACAGTCACAAACCCGCAGCCTATTAGGTGACGCCCATACTATTAGATCAGGCGGGCTGCCAAGCCGTACCCCCACTGCGCGCTACGTAGGGACAGAAACTCTGATAGCAAGGCCTAACAACAAGGGGCCTGGCTGTATCCTGTACAAAAAAGGTTTTGAGGTTTTTTGTTAGCGTTATGGCCATAAGACGTAAGCCCACAACCCTCGTCACGGGAACCTCATGCTTGTAGGTCCCTACACTATATATAATATAAAAAAGCAAAAAGGAAAATATCATTACTTACAGCAAGATGGAATTGCAGCTGTATATTGCTCAGGCCAAAAGACTACTGCTACTCCAGCAGGATACAGCTAAACCCCCACTAGGTGGAGGCAACACAGGTGCAGGTGGAGCCATTCACACTCACTTCCAAATATGGAGGAGGTGATGGCTGGATGGTAAAACTGCACACTGGTGGCTTGCATAGAGCACTGTTCACACTAGCAGACGCACAGTCACAAACCCGCAGCCTATTAGGTGACGCCCATACTATTAGATCAGGCGGGCTGCCAAGCCGTACCCCCACTGCGCGCTACGTAGGGACAGAAACTCTGATAGCAAGGCCTAACAACAAGGGGCCTGGCTGTATCCTGTACAAAAAAGGTTTTGAGGTTTTTTGTTAGCGTTATGGCCATAAGACGTAAGCCCACAACCCTCGTCACGGGAACCTCATGCTTGTAGGTCCCTACACTATATATAATATAAAAAAGCAAAAAGGAAAATATCATTACTTACAGCAAGATGGAATTGCAGCTGTATATTGCTCAGGCCAAAAGACTACTGCTACTCCAGCAGGATACAGCTAAACCCCCACTAGGTGGAGGCAACACAGGTGCAGGTGGAGCCATTCACACTCACTTCTAAATATGGAGGAGGTGATGGCTGGATGGTAAAACTGCACACTGGTGGCTTGCATAGAGCACTGTTCACACTAGCAGACGCACAGTCACAAACCCGCAGCCTATTAGGTGACGCCCATACTATTAGATCAGGCGGGCTGCCAAGCCGTACCCCCACTGCGCGCTACGTAGGGACAGAAACTCTGATAGCAAGGCCTAACAACAAGGGGCCTGGCTGTATCCTGTACAAAAAAGGTTTTGAGGTTTTTTGTTAGCGTTATGGCCATAAGACGTAAGCCCACAACCCTCGTCACGGGAACCTCATGCTTGTAGGTCCCTACACTATATATAATATAAAAAAGCAAAAAGGAAAATATCATTACTTACAGCAAGATGGAATTGCAGCTGTATATTGCTCAGGCCAAAAGACTACTGCTACTCCAGCAGGATACAGCTAAACCCCCACTAGGTGGAGGCAACACAGGTGCAGGTGGAGCCATTCACACTCACTTCCAAATATGGAGGAGGTGATGGCTGGATGGTAAAACTGCACACTGGTGGCTTGCATAGAGCACTGTTCACACTAGCAGACGCACAGTCACAAACCCGCAGCCTATTAGGTGACGCCCATACTATTAGATCAGGCGGGCTGCCAAGCCGTACCCCCACTGCGCGCTACGTAGGGACAGAAACTCTGATAGCAAGGCCTAACAACAAGGGGCCTGGCTGTATCCTGTACAAAAAAGGTTTTGAGGTTTTTTGTTAGCGTTATGGCCATAAGACGTAAGCCCACAACCCTCGTCACGGGAACCTCATGCTTGTAGGTCCCTACACTATATATAATATAAAAAAGCAAAAAGGAAAATATCATTACTTACAGCAAGATGGAATTGCAGCTGTATATTGCTCAGGCCAAAAGACTACTGCTACTCCAGCAGGATACAGCTAAACCCCCACTAGGTGGAGGCAACACAGGTGCAGGTGGAGCCATTCACACTCACTTCCAAATATGGAGGAGGTGATGGCTGGATGGTAAAACTGCACACTGGTGGCTTGCATAGAGCACTGTTCACACTAGCAGACGCACAGTCACAAACCCGCAGCCTATTAGGTGACGCCCATACTATTAGATCAGGCGGGCTGCCAAGCCGTACCCCCACTGCGCGCTACGTAGGGACAGAAACTCTGATAGCAAGGCCTAACAACAAGGGGCCTGGCTGTATCCTGTACAAAAAAGGTTTTGAGGTTTTTTGTTAGCGTTATGGCCATAAGACGTAAGCCCACAACCCTCGTCACGGGAACCTCATGCTTGTAGGTCCCTACACTATATATAATATAAAAAAGCAAAAAGGAAAATATCATTACTTACAGCAAGATGGAATTGCAGCTGTATATTGCTCAGGCCAAAAGACTACTGCTACTCCAGCAGGATACAGCTAAACCCCCACTAGGTGGAGGCAACACAGGTGCAGGTGGAGCCATTCACACTCACTTCTAAATATGGAGGAGGTGATGGCTGGATGGTAAAACTGCACACTGGTGGCTTGCATAGAGCACTGTTCACACTAGCAGACGCACAGTCACAAACCCGCAGCCTATTAGGTGACGCCCATACTATTAGATCAGGCGGGCTGCCAAGCCGTACCCCCACTGCGCGCTACGTAGGGACAGAAACTCTGATAGCAAGGCCTAACAACAAGGGGCCTGGCTGTATCCTGTACAAAAAAGGTTTTGAGGTTTTTTGTTAGCGTTATGGCCATAAGACGTAAGCCCACAACCCTCGTCACGGGAACCTCATGCTTGTAGGTCCCTACACTATATATAATATAAAAAAGCAAAAAGGAAAATATCATTACTTACAGCAAGATGGAATTGCAGCTGTATATTGCTCAGGCCAAAAGACTACTGCTACTCCAGCAGGATACAGCTAAACCCCCACTAGGTGGAGGCAACACAGGTGCAGGTGGAGCCATTCACACTCACTTCCAAATATGGAGGAGGTGATGGCTGGATGGTAAAACTGCACACTGGTGGCTTGCATAGAGCACTGTTCACACTAGCAGACGCACAGTCACAAACCCGCAGCCTATTAGGTGACGCCCATACTATTAGATCAGGCGGGCTGCCAAGCCGTACCCCCACTGCGCGCTACGTAGGGACAGAAACTCTGATAGCAAGGCCTAACAACAAGGGGCCTGGCTGTATCCTGTACAAAAAAGGTTTTGAGGTTTTTTGTTAGCGTTATGGCCATAAGACGTAAGCCCACAACCCTCGTCACGGGAACCTCATGCTTGTAGGTCCCTACACTATATATAATATAAAAAAGCAAAAAGGAAAATATCATTACTTACAGCAAGATGGAATTGCAGCTGTATATTGCTCAGGCCAAAAGACTACTGCTACTCCAGCAGGATACAGCTAAACCCCCACTAGGTGGAGGCAACACAGGTGCAGGTGGAGCCATTCACACTCACTTCTAAATATGGAGGAGGTGATGGCTGGATGGTAAAACTGCACACTGGTGGCTTGCATAGAGCACTGTTCACACTAGCAGACGCACAGTCACAAACCCGCAGCCTATTAGGTGACGCCCATACTATTAGATCAGGCGGGCTGCCAAGCCGTACCCCCACTGCGCGCTACGTAGGGACAGAAACTCTGATAGCAAGGCCTAACAACAAGGGGCCTGGCTGTATCCTGTACAAAAAAGGTTTTGAGGTTTTTTGTTAGCGTTATGGCCATAAGACGTAAGCCCACAACCCTCGTCACGGGAACCTCATGCTTGTAGGTCCCTACACTATATATAATATAAAAAAGCAAAAAGGAAAATATCATTACTTACAGCAAGATGGAATTGCAGCTGTATATTGCTCAGGCCAAAAGACTACTGCTACTCCAGCAGGATACAGCTAAACCCCCACTAGGTGGAGGCAACACAGGTGCAGGTGGAGCCATTCACACTCACTTCCAAATATGGAGGAGGTGATGGCTGGATGGTAAAACTGCACACTGGTGGCTTGCATAGAGCACTGTTCACACTAGCAGACGCACAGTCACAAACCCGCAGCCTATTAGGTGACGCCCATACTATTAGATCAGGCGGGCTGCCAAGCCGTACCCCCACTGCGCGCTACGTAGGGACAGAAACTCTGATAGCAAGGCCTAACAACAAGGGGCCTGGCTGTATCCTGTACAAAAAAGGTTTTGAGGTTTTTTGTTAGCGTTATGGCCATAAGACGTAAGCCCACAACCCTCGTCACGGGAACCTCATGCTTGTAGGTCCCTACACTATATATAATATAAAAAAGCAAAAAGGAAAATATCATTACTTACAGCAAGATGGAATTGCAGCTGTATATTGCTCAGGCCAAAAGACTACTGCTACTCCAGCAGGATACAGCTAAACCCCCACTAGGTGGAGGCAACACAGGTGCAGGTGGAGCCATTCACACTCACTTCTAAATATGGAGGAGGTGATGGCTGGATGGTAAAACTGCACACTGGTGGCTTGCATAGAGCACTGTTCACACTAGCAGACGCACAGTCACAAACCCGCAGCCTATTAGGTGACGCCCATACTATTAGATCAGGCGGGCTGCCAAGCCGTACCCCCACTGCGCGCTACGTAGGGACAGAAACTCTGATAGCAAGGCCTAACAACAAGGGGCCTGGCTGTATCCTGTACAAAAAAGGTTTTGAGGTTTTTTGTTAGCGTTATGGCCATAAGACGTAAGCCCACAACCCTCGTCACGGGAACCTCATGCTTGTAGGTCCCTACACTATATATAATATAAAAAAGCAAAAAGGAAAATATCATTACTTACAGCAAGATGGAATTGCAGCTGTATATTGCTCAGGCCAAAAGACTACTGCTACTCCAGCAGGATACAGCTAAACCCCCACTAGGTGGAGGCAACACAGGTGCAGGTGGAGCCATTCACACTCACTTCCAAATATGGAGGAGGTGATGGCTGGATGGTAAAACTGCACACTGGTGGCTTGCATAGAGCACTGTTCACACTAGCAGACGCACAGTCACAAACCCGCAGCCTATTAGGTGACGCCCATACTATTAGATCAGGCGGGCTGCCAAGCCGTACCCCCACTGCGCGCTACGTAGGGACAGAAACTCTGATAGCAAGGCCTAACAACAAGGGGCCTGGCTGTATCCTGTACAAAAAAGGTTTTGAGGTTTTTTGTTAGCGTTATGGCCATAAGACGTAAGCCCACAACCCTCGTCACGGGAACCTCATGCTTGTAGGTCCCTACACTATATATAATATAAAAAAGCAAAAAGGAAAATATCATTACTTACAGCAAGATGGAATTGCAGCTGTATATTGCTCAGGCCAAAAGACTACTGCTACTCCAGCAGGATACAGCTAAACCCCCACTAGGTGGAGGCAACACAGGTGCAGGTGGAGCCATTCACACTCACTTCCAAATATGGAGGAGGTGATGGCTGGATGGTAAAACTGCACACTGGTGGCTTGCATAGAGCACTGTTCACACTAGCAGACGCACAGTCACAAACCCGCAGCCTATTAGGTGACGCCCATACTATTAGATCAGGCGGGCTGCCAAGCCGTACCCCCACTGCGCGCTACGTAGGGACAGAAACTCTGATAGCAAGGCCTAACAACAAGGGGCCTGGCTGTATCCTGTACAAAAAAGGTTTTGAGGTTTTTTGTTAGCGTTATGGCCATAAGACGTAAGCCCACAACCCTCGTCACGGGAACCTCATGCTTGTAGGTCCCTACACTATATATAATATAAAAAAGCAAAAAGGAAAATATCATTACTTACAGCAAGATGGAATTGCAGCTGTATATTGCTCAGGCCAAAAGACTACTGCTACTCCAGCAGGATACAGCTAAACCCCCACTAGGTGGAGGCAACACAGGTGCAGGTGGAGCCATTCACACTCACTTCTAAATATGGAGGAGGTGATGGCTGGATGGTAAAACTGCACACTGGTGGCTTGCATAGAGCACTGTTCACACTAGCAGACGCACAGTCACAAACCCGCAGCCTATTAGGTGACGCCCATACTATTAGATCAGGCGGGCTGCCAAGCCGTACCCCCACTGCGCGCTACGTAGGGACAGAAACTCTGATAGCAAGGCCTAACAACAAGGGGCCTGGCTGTATCCTGTACAAAAAAGGTTTTGAGGTTTTTTGTTAGCGTTATGGCCATAAGACGTAAGCCCACAACCCTCGTCACGGGAACCTCATGCTTGTAGGTCCCTACACTATATATAATATAAAAAAGCAAAAAGGAAAATATCATTACTTACAGCAAGATGGAATTGCAGCTGTATATTGCTCAGGCCAAAAGACTACTGCTACTCCAGCAGGATACAGCTAAACCCCCACTAGGTGGAGGCAACACAGGTGCAGGTGGAGCCATTCACACTCACTTCCAAATATGGAGGAGGTGATGGCTGGATGGTAAAACTGCACACTGGTGGCTTGCATAGAGCACTGTTCACACTAGCAGACGCACAGTCACAAACCCGCAGCCTATTAGGTGACGCCCATACTATTAGATCAGGCGGGCTGCCAAGCCGTACCCCCACTGCGCGCTACGTAGGGACAGAAACTCTGATAGCAAGGCCTAACAACAAGGGGCCTGGCTGTATCCTGTACAAAAAAGGTTTTGAGGTTTTTTGTTAGCGTTATGGCCATAAGACGTAAGCCCACAACCCTCGTCACGGGAACCTCATGCTTGTAGGTCCCTACACTATATATAATATAAAAAAGCAAAAAGGAAAATATCATTACTTACAGCAAGATGGAATTGCAGCTGTATATTGCTCAGGCCAAAAGACTACTGCTACTCCAGCAGGATACAGCTAAACCCCCACTAGGTGGAGGCAACACAGGTGCAGGTGGAGCCATTCACACTCACTTCTAAATATGGAGGAGGTGATGGCTGGATGGTAAAACTGCACACTGGTGGCTTGCATAGAGCACTGTTCACACTAGCAGACGCACAGTCACAAACCCGCAGCCTATTAGGTGACGCCCATACTATTAGATCAGGCGGGCTGCCAAGCCGTACCCCCACTGCGCGCTACGTAGGGACAGAAACTCTGATAGCAAGGCCTAACAACAAGGGGCCTGGCTGTATCCTGTACAAAAAAGGTTTTGAGGTTTTTTGTTAGCGTTATGGCCATAAGACGTAAGCCCACAACCCTCGTCACGGGAACCTCATGCTTGTAGGTCCCTACACTATATATAATATAAAAAAGCAAAAAGGAAAATATCATTACTTACAGCAAGATGGAATTGCAGCTGTATATTGCTCAGGCCAAAAGACTACTGCTACTCCAGCAGGATACAGCTAAACCCCCACTAGGTGGAGGCAACACAGGTGCAGGTGGAGCCATTCACACTCACTTCCAAATATGGAGGAGGTGATGGCTGGATGGTAAAACTGCACACTGGTGGCTTGCATAGAGCACTGTTCACACTAGCAGACGCACAGTCACAAACCCGCAGCCTATTAGGTGACGCCCATACTATTAGATCAGGCGGGCTGCCAAGCCGTACCCCCACTGCGCGCTACGTAGGGACAGAAACTCTGATAGCAAGGCCTAACAACAAGGGGCCTGGCTGTATCCTGTACAAAAAAGGTTTTGAGGTTTTTTGTTAGCGTTATGGCCATAAGACGTAAGCCCACAACCCTCGTCACGGGAACCTCATGCTTGTAGGTCCCTACACTATATATAATATAAAAAAGCAAAAAGGAAAATATCATTACTTACAGCAAGATGGAATTGCAGCTGTATATTGCTCAGGCCAAAAGACTACTGCTACTCCAGCAGGATACAGCTAAACCCCCACTAGGTGGAGGCAACACAGGTGCAGGTGGAGCCATTCACACTCACTTCCAAATATGGAGGAGGTGATGGCTGGATGGTAAAACTGCACACTGGTGGCTTGCATAGAGCACTGTTCACACTAGCAGACGCACAGTCACAAACCCGCAGCCTATTAGGTGACGCCCATACTATTAGATCAGGCGGGCTGCCAAGCCGTACCCCCACTGCGCGCTACGTAGGGACAGAAACTCTGATAGCAAGGCCTAACAACAAGGGGCCTGGCTGTATCCTGTACAAAAAAGGTTTTGAGGTTTTTTGTTAGCGTTATGGCCATAAGACGTAAGCCCACAACCCTCGTCACGGGAACCTCATGCTTGTAGGTCCCTACACTATATATAATATAAAAAAGCAAAAAGGAAAATATCATTACTTACAGCAAGATGGAATTGCAGCTGTATATTGCTCAGGCCAAAAGACTACTGCTACTCCAGCAGGATACAGCTAAACCCCCACTAGGTGGAGGCAACACAGGTGCAGGTGGAGCCATTCACACTCACTTCCAAATATGGAGGAGGTGATGGCTGGATGGTAAAACTGCACACTGGTGGCTTGCATAGAGCACTGTTCACACTAGCAGACGCACAGTCACAAACCCGCAGCCTATTAGGTGACGCCCATACTATTAGATCAGGCGGGCTGCCAAGCCGTACCCCCACTGCGCGCTACGTAGGGACAGAAACTCTGATAGCAAGGCCTAACAACAAGGGGCCTGGCTGTATCCTGTACAAAAAAGGTTTTGAGGTTTTTTGTTAGCGTTATGGCCATAAGACGTAAGCCCACAACCCTCGTCACGGGAACCTCATGCTTGTAGGTCCCTACACTATATATAATATAAAAAAGCAAAAAGGAAAATATCATTACTTACAGCAAGATGGAATTGCAGCTGTATATTGCTCAGGCCAAAAGACTACTGCTACTCCAGCAGGATACAGCTAAACCCCCACTAGGTGGAGGCAACACAGGTGCAGGTGGAGCCATTCACACTCACTTCCAAATATGGAGGAGGTGATGGCTGGATGGTAAAACTGCACACTGGTGGCTTGCATAGAGCACTGTTCACACTAGCAGACGCACAGTCACAAACCCGCAGCCTATTAGGTGACGCCCATACTATTAGATCAGGCGGGCTGCCAAGCCGTACCCCCACTGCGCGCTACGTAGGGACAGAAACTCTGATAGCAAGGCCTAACAACAAGGGGCCTGGCTGTATCCTGTACAAAAAAGGTTTTGAGGTTTTTTGTTAGCGTTATGGCCATAAGACGTAAGCCCACAACCCTCGTCACGGGAACCTCATGCTTGTAGGTCCCTACACTATATATAATATAAAAAAGCAAAAAGGAAAATATCATTACTTACAGCAAGATGGAATTGCAGCTGTATATTGCTCAGGCCAAAAGACTACTGCTACTCCAGCAGGATACAGCTAAACCCCCACTAGGTGGAGGCAACACAGGTGCAGGTGGAGCCATTCACACTCACTTCCAAATATGGAGGAGGTGATGGCTGGATGGTAAAACTGCACACTGGTGGCTTGCATAGAGCACTGTTCACACTAGCAGACGCACAGTCACAAACCCGCAGCCTATTAGGTGACGCCCATACTATTAGATCAGGCGGGCTGCCAAGCCGTACCCCCACTGCGCGCTACGTAGGGACAGAAACTCTGATAGCAAGGCCTAACAACAAGGGGCCTGGCTGTATCCTGTACAAAAAAGGTTTTGAGGTTTTTTGTTAGCGTTATGGCCATAAGACGTAAGCCCACAACCCTCGTCACGGGAACCTCATGCTTGTAGGTCCCTACACTATATATAATATAAAAAAGCAAAAAGGAAAATATCATTACTTACAGCAAGATGGAATTGCAGCTGTATATTGCTCAGGCCAAAAGACTACTGCTACTCCAGCAGGATACAGCTAAACCCCCACTAGGTGGAGGCAACACAGGTGCAGGTGGAGCCATTCACACTCACTTCCAAATATGGAGGAGGTGATGGCTGGATGGTAAAACTGCACACTGGTGGCTTGCATAGAGCACTGTTCACACTAGCAGACGCACAGTCACAAACCCGCAGCCTATTAGGTGACGCCCATACTATTAGATCAGGCGGGCTGCCAAGCCGTACCCCCACTGCGCGCTACGTAGGGACAGAAACTCTGATAGCAAGGCCTAACAACAAGGGGCCTGGCTGTATCCTGTACAAAAAAGGTTTTGAGGTTTTTTGTTAGCGTTATGGCCATAAGACGTAAGCCCACAACCCTCGTCACGGGAACCTCATGCTTGTAGGTCCCTACACTATATATAATATAAAAAAGCAAAAAGGAAAATATCATTACTTACAGCAAGATGGAATTGCAGCTGTATATTGCTCAGGCCAAAAGACTACTGCTACTCCAGCAGGATACAGCTAAACCCCCACTAGGTGGAGGCAACACAGGTGCAGGTGGAGCCATTCACACTCACTTCCAAATATGGAGGAGGTGATGGCTGGATGGTAAAACTGCACACTGGTGGCTTGCATAGAGCACTGTTCACACTAGCAGACGCACAGTCACAAACCCGCAGCCTATTAGGTGACGCCCATACTATTAGATCAGGCGGGCTGCCAAGCCGTACCCCCACTGCGCGCTACGTAGGGACAGAAACTCTGATAGCAAGGCCTAACAACAAGGGGCCTGGCTGTATCCTGTACAAAAAAGGTTTTGAGGTTTTTTGTTAGCGTTATGGCCATAAGACGTAAGCCCACAACCCTCGTTACGGGAACCTCATGCTTGTAGGTCCCTACACTATATATAATATAAAAAAGCAAAAAGGAAAATATCATTACTTACAGCAAGATGGAATTGCAGCTGTATATTGCTCAGGCCAAAAGACTACTGCTACTCCAGCAGGATACAGCTAAACCCCCACTAGGTGGAGGCAACACAGGTGCAGGTGGAGCCATTCACACTCACTTCCAAATATGGAGGAGGTGATGGCTGGATGGTAAAACTGCACACTGGTGGCTTGCATAGAGCACTGTTCACACTAGCAGACGCACAGTCACAAACCCGCAGCCTATTAGGTGACGCCCATACTATTAGATCAGGCGGGCTGCCAAGCCGTACCCCCACTGCGCGCTACGTAGGGACAGAAACTCTGATAGCAAGGCCTAACAACAAGGGGCCTGGCTGTATCCTGTACAAAAAAGGTTTTGAGGTTTTTTGTTAGCGTTATGGCCATAAGACGTAAGCCCACAACCCTCGTCACGGGAACCTCATGCTTGTAGGTCCCTACACTATATATAATATAAAAAAGCAAAAAGGAAAATATCATTACTTACAGCAAGATGGAATTGCAGCTGTATATTGCTCAGGCCAAAAGACTACTGCTACTCCAGCAGGATACAGCTAAACCCCCACTAGGTGGAGGCAACACAGGTGCAGGTGGAGCCATTCACACTCACTTCCAAATATGGAGGAGGTGATGGCTGGATGGTAAAACTGCACACTGGTGGCTTGCATAGAGCACTGTTCACACTAGCAGACGCACAGTCACAAACCCGCAGCCTATTAGGTGACGCCCATACTATTAGATCAGGCGGGCTGCCAAGCCGTACCCCCACTGCGCGCTACGTAGGGACAGAAACTCTGATAGCAAGGCCTAACAACAAGGGGCCTGGCTGTATCCTGTACAAAAAAGGTTTTGAGGTTTTTTGTTAGCGTTATGGCCATAAGACGTAAGCCCACAACCCTCGTCACGGGAACCTCATGCTTGTAGGTCCCTACACTATATATAATATAAAAAAGCAAAAAGGAAAATATCATTACTTACAGCAAGATGGAATTGCAGCTGTATATTGCTCAGGCCAAAAGACTACTGCTACTCCAGCAGGATACAGCTAAACCCCCACTAGGTGGAGGCAACACAGGTGCAGGTGGAGCCATTCACACTCACTTCCAAATATGGAGGAGGTGATGGCTGGATGGTAAAACTGCACACTGGTGGCTTGCATAGAGCACTGTTCACACTAGCAGACGCACAGTCACAAACCCGCAGCCTATTAGGTGACGCCCATACTATTAGATCAGGCGGGCTGCCAAGCCGTACCCCCACTGCGCGCTACGTAGGGACAGAAACTCTGATAGCAAGGCCTAACAACAAGGGGCCTGGCTGTATCCTGTACAAAAAAGGTTTTGAGGTTTTTTGTTAGCGTTATGGCCATAAGACGTAAGCCCACAACCCTCGTCACGGGAACCTCATGCTTGTAGGTCCCTACACTATATATAATATAAAAAAGCAAAAAGGAAAATATCATTACTTACAGCAAGATGGAATTGCAGCTGTATATTGCTCAGGCCAAAAGACTACTGCTACTCCAGCAGGATACAGCTAAACCCCCACTAGGTGGAGGCAACACAGGTGCAGGTGGAGCCATTCACACTCACTTCCAAATATGGAGGAGGTGATGGCTGGATGGTAAAACTGCACACTGGTGGCTTGCATAGAGCACTGTTCACACTAGCAGACGCACAGTCACAAACCCGCAGCCTATTAGGTGACGCCCATACTATTAGATCAGGCGGGCTGCCAAGCCGTACCCCCACTGCGCGCTACGTAGGGACAGAAACTCTGATAGCAAGGCCTAACAACAAGGGGCCTGGCTGTATCCTGTACAAAAAAGGTTTTGAGGTTTTTTGTTAGCGTTATGGCCATAAGACGTAAGCCCACAACCCTCGTCACGGGAACCTCATGCTTGTAGGTCCCTACACTATATATAATATAAAAAAGCAAAAAGGAAAATATCATTACTTACAGCAAGATGGAATTGCAGCTGTATATTGCTCAGGCCAAAAGACTACTGCTACTCCAGCAGGATACAGCTAAACCCCCACTAGGTGGAGGCAACACAGGTGCAGGTGGAGCCATTCACACTCACTTCCAAATATGGAGGAGGTGATGGCTGGATGGTAAAACTGCACACTGGTGGCTTGCATAGAGCACTGTTCACACTAGCAGACGCACAGTCACAAACCCGCAGCCTATTAGGTGACGCCCATACTATTAGATCAGGCGGGCTGCCAAGCCGTACCCCCACTGCGCGCTACGTAGGGACAGAAACTCTGATAGCAAGGCCTAACAACAAGGGGCCTGGCTGTATCCTGTACAAAAAAGGTTTTGAGGTTTTTTGTTAGCGTTATGGCCATAAGACGTAAGCCCACAACCCTCGTCACGGGAACCTCATGCTTGTAGGTCCCTACACTATATATAATATAAAAAAGCAAAAAGGAAAATATCATTACTTACAGCAAGATGGAATTGCAGCTGTATATTGCTCAGGCCAAAAGACTACTGCTACTCCAGCAGGATACAGCTAAACCCCCACTAGGTGGAGGCAACACAGGTGCAGGTGGAGCCATTCACACTCACTTCCAAATATGGAGGAGGTGATGGCTGGATGGTAAAACTGCACACTGGTGGCTTGCATAGAGCACTGTTCACACTAGCAGACGCACAGTCACAAACCCGCAGCCTATTAGGTGACGCCCATACTATTAGATCAGGCGGGCTGCCAAGCCGTACCCCCACTGCGCGCTACGTAGGGACAGAAACTCTGATAGCAAGGCCTAACAACAAGGGGCCTGGCTGTATCCTGTACAAAAAAGGTTTTGAGGTTTTTTGTTAGCGTTATGGCCATAAGACGTAAGCCCACAACCCTCGTCACGGGAACCTCATGCTTGTAGGTCCCTACACTATATATAATATAAAAAAGCAAAAAGGAAAATATCATTACTTACAGCAAGATGGAATTGCAGCTGTATATTGCTCAGGCCAAAAGACTACTGCTACTCCAGCAGGATACAGCTAAACCCCCACTAGGTGGAGGCAACACAGGTGCAGGTGGAGCCATTCACACTCACTTCCAAATATGGAGGAGGTGATGGCTGGATGGTAAAACTGCACACTGGTGGCTTGCATAGAGCACTGTTCACACTAGCAGACGCACAGTCACAAACCCGCAGCCTATTAGGTGACGCCCATACTATTAGATCAGGCGGGCTGCCAAGCCGTACCCCCACTGCGCGCTACGTAGGGACAGAAACTCTGATAGCAAGGCCTAACAACAAGGGGCCTGGCTGTATCCTGTACAAAAAAGGTTTTGAGGTTTTTTGTTAGCGTTATGGCCATAAGACGTAAGCCCACAACCCTCGTCACGGGAACCTCATGCTTGTAGGTCCCTACACTATATATAATATAAAAAAGCAAAAAGGAAAATATCATTACTTACAGCAAGATGGAATTGCAGCTGTATATTGCTCAGGCCAAAAGACTACTGCTACTCCAGCAGGATACAGCTAAACCCCCACTAGGTGGAGGCAACACAGGTGCAGGTGGAGCCATTCACACTCACTTCCAAATATGGAGGAGGTGATGGCTGGATGGTAAAACTGCACACTGGTGGCTTGCATAGAGCACTGTTCACACTAGCAGACGCACAGTCACAAACCCGCAGCCTATTAGGTGACGCCCATACTATTAGATCAGGCGGGCTGCCAAGCCGTACCCCCACTGCGCGCTACGTAGGGACAGAAACTCTGATAGCAAGGCCTAACAACAAGGGGCCTGGCTGTATCCTGTACAAAAAAGGTTTTGAGGTTTTTTGTTAGCGTTATGGCCATAAGACGTAAGCCCACAACCCTCGTCACGGGAACCTCATGCTTGTAGGTCCCTACACTATATATAATATAAAAAAGCAAAAAGGAAAATATCATTACTTACAGCAAGATGGAATTGCAGCTGTATATTGCTCAGGCCAAAAGACTACTGCTACTCCAGCAGGATACAGCTAAACCCCCACTAGGTGGAGGCAACACAGGTGCAGGTGGAGCCATTCACACTCACTTCCAAATATGGAGGAGGTGATGGCTGGATGGTAAAACTGCACACTGGTGGCTTGCATAGAGCACTGTTCACACTAGCAGACGCACAGTCACAAACCCGCAGCCTATTAGGTGACGCCCATACTATTAGATCAGGCGGGCTGCCAAGCCGTACCCCCACTGCGCGCTACGTAGGGACAGAAACTCTGATAGCAAGGCCTAACAACAAGGGGCCTGGCTGTATCCTGTACAAAAAAGGTTTTGAGGTTTTTTGTTAGCGTTATGGCCATAAGACGTAAGCCCACAACCCTCGTCACGGGAACCTCATGCTTGTAGGTCCCTACACTATATATAATATAAAAAAGCAAAAAGGAAAATATCATTACTTACAGCAAGATGGAATTGCAGCTGTATATTGCTCAGGCCAAAAGACT
The DNA here is from genome assembly GCF_048569485.1 of Anomaloglossus baeobatrachus. Lineage (NCBI taxonomy): Eukaryota > Metazoa > Chordata > Amphibia > Anura > Aromobatidae > Anomaloglossus > Anomaloglossus baeobatrachus. Next base: position 615,105 of record NW_027441782.1, on the reverse strand, counting down.
ACTGCTACTCCAGCAGGATACAGCTAAACCCCCACTAGGTGGAGGCAACACAGGTGCAGGTGGAGCCATTCACACTCACTTCCAAATATGGAGGAGGTGATGGCTGGATGGTAAAACTGCACACTGGTGGCTTGCATAGAGCACTGTTCACACTAGCAGACGCACAGTCACAAACCCGCAGCCTATTAGGTGACGCCCATACTATTAGATCAGGCGGGCTGCCAAGCCGTACCCCCACTGCGCGCTACGTAGAGACAGAAACTCTGATAGCAAGGCCTAACAACAAGGGGCCTGGCTGTATCCTGTACAAAAAAGGTTTTGAGGTTTTTTGTTAGCGTTATGGCCATAAGACGTAAGCCCACAACCCTCGTCACGGGAACCTCATGCTTGTAGGTCCCTACACTATATATAATATAAAAAAGCAAAAAGGAAAATATCATTACTTACAGCAAGATGGAATTGCAGCTGTATATTGCTCAGGCCAAAAGACTACTGCTACTCCAGCAGGATACAGCTAAACCCCCACTAGGTGGAGGCAACACAGGTGCAGGTGGAGCCATTCACACTCACTTCCAAATATGGAGGAGGTGATGGCTGGATGGTAAAACTGCACACTGGTGGCTTGCATAGAGCACTGTTCACACTAGCAGACGCACAGTCACAAACCCGCAGCCTATTAGGTGACGCCCATACTATTAGATCAGGCGGGCTGCCAAGCCGTACCCCCACTGCGCGCTACGTAGGGACAGAAACTCTGATAGCAAGGCCTAACAACAAGGGGCCTGGCTGTATCCTGTACAAAAAAGGTTTTGAGGTTTTTTGTTAGCGTTATGGCCATAAGACGTAAGCCCACAACCCTCGTCACGGGAACCTCATGCTTGTAGGTCCCTACACTATATATAATATAAAAAAGCAAAAAGGAAAATATCATTACTTACAGCAAGATGGAATTGCAGCTGTATATTGCTCAGGCCAAAAGACTACTGCTACTCCAGCAGGATACAGCTAAACCCCCACTAGGTGGAGGCAACACAGGTGCAGGTGGAGCCATTCACACTCACTTCCAAATATGGAGGAGGTGATGGCTGGATGGTAAAACTGCACACTGGTGGCTTGCATAGAGCACTGTTCACACTAGCAGACGCACAGTCACAAACCCGCAGCCTATTAGGTGACGCCCATACTATTAGATCAGGCGGGCTGCCAAGCCGTACCCCCACTGCGCGCTACGTAGGGACAGAAACTCTGATAGCAAGGCCTAACAACAAGGGGCCTGGCTGTATCCTGTACAAAAAAGGTTTTGAGGTTTTTTGTTAGCGTTATGGCCATAAGACGTAAGCCCACAACCCTCGTCACGGGAACCTCATGCTTGTAGGTCCCTACACTATATATAATATAAAAAAGCAAAAAGGAAAATATCATTACTTACAGCAAGATGGAATTGCAGCTGTATATTGCTCAGGCCAAAAGACTACTGCTACTCCAGCAGGATACAGCTAAACCCCCACTAGGTGGAGGCAACACAGGTGCAGGTGGAGCCATTCACACTCACTTCCAAATATGGAGGAGGTGATGGCTGGATGGTAAAACTGCACACTGGTGGCTTGCATAGAGCACTGTTCACACTAGCAGACGCACAGTCACAAACCCGCAGCCTATTAGGTGACGCCCATACTATTAGATCAGGCGGGCTGCCAAGCCGTACCCCCACTGCGCGCTACGTAGGGACAGAAACTCTGATAGCAAGGCCTAACAACAAGGGGCCTGGCTGTATCCTGTACAAAAAAGGTTTTGAGGTTTTTTGTTAGCGTTATGGCCATAAGACGTAAGCCCACAACCCTCGTCACGGGAACCTCATGCTTGTAGGTCCCTACACTATATATAATATAAAAAAGCAAAAAGGAAAATATCATTACTTACAGCAAGATGGAATTGCAGCTGTATATTGCTCAGGCCAAAAGACTACTGCTACTCCAGCAGGATACAGCTAAACCCCCACTAGGTGGAGGCAACACAGGTGCAGGTGGAGCCATTCACACTCACTTCCAAATATGGAGGAGGTGATGGCTGGATGGTAAAACTGCACACTGGTGGCTTGCATAGAGCACTGTTCACACTAGCAGACGCACAGTCACAAACCCGCAGCCTATTAGGTGACGCCCATACTATTAGATCAGGCGGGCTGCCAAGCCGTACCCCCACTGCGCGCTACGTAGGGACAGAAACTCTGATAGCAAGGCCTAACAACAAGGGGCCTGGCTGTATCCTGTACAAAAAAGGTTTTGAGGTTTTTTGTTAGCGTTATGGCCATAAGACGTAAGCCCACAACCCTCGTCACGGGAACCTCATGCTTGTAGGTCCCTACACTATATATAATATAAAAAAGCAAAAAGGAAAATATCATTACTTACAGCAAGATGGAATTGCAGCTGTATATTGCTCAGGCCAAAAGACTACTGCTACTCCAGCAGGATACAGCTAAACCCCCACTAGGTGGAGGCAACACAGGTGCAGGTGGAGCCATTCACACTCACTTCCAAATATGGAGGAGGTGATGGCTGGATGGTAAAACTGCACACTGGTGGCTTGCATAGAGCACTGTTCATACTAGCAGACGCACAGTCACAAACCCGCAGCCTATTAGGTGACGCCCATACTATTAGATCAGGCGGGCTGCCAAGCCGTACCCCCACTGCGCGCTACGTAGGGACAGAAACTCTGATAGCAAGGCCTAACAACAAGGGGCCTGGCTGTATCCTGTACAAAAAAGGTTTTGAGGTTTTTTGTTAGCGTTATGGCCATAAGACGTAAGCCCACAACCCTCGTCACGGGAACCTCATGCTTGTAGGTCCCTACACTATATATAATATAAAAAAGCAAAAAGGAAAATATCATTACTTACAGCAAGATGGAATTGCAGCTGTATATTGCTCAGGCCAAAAGACTACTGCTACTCCAGCAGGATACAGCTAAACCCCCACTAGGTGGAGGCAACACAGGTGCAGGTGGAGCCATTCACACTCACTTCCAAATATGGAGGAGGTGATGGCTGGATGGTAAAACTGCACACTGGTGGCTTGCATAGAGCACTGTTCACACTAGCAGACGCACAGTCACAAACCCGCAGCCTATTAGGTGACGCCCATACTATTAGATCAGGCGGGCTGCCAAGCCGTACCCCCACTGCGCGCTACGTAGGGACAGAAACTCTGATAGCAAGGCCTAACAACAAGGGGCCTGGCTGTATCCTGTACAAAAAAGGTTTTGAGGTTTTTTGTTAGCGTTATGGCCATAAGACGTAAGCCCACAACCCTCGTCACGGGAACCTCATGCTTGTAGGTCCCTACACTATATATAATATAAAAAAGCAAAAAGGAAAATATCATTACTTACAGCAAGATGGAATTGCAGCTGTATATTGCTCAGGCCAAAAGACTACTGCTACTCCAGCAGGATACAGCTAAACCCCCACTAGGTGGAGGCAACACAGGTGCAGGTGGAGCCATTCACACTCACTTCCAAATATGGAGGAGGTGATGGCTGGATGGTAAAACTGCACACTGGTGGCTTGCATAGAGCACTGTTCACACTAGCAGACGCACAGTCACAAACCCGCAGCCTATTAGGTGACGCCCATACTATGAGATCAGGCGGGCTGCCAAGCCGTACCCCCACTGCGCGCTACGTAGGGACAGAAACTCTGATAGCAAGGCCTAACAACAAGGGGCCTGGCTGTATCCTGTACAAAAAAGGTTTTGAGGTTTTTTGTTAGCGTTATGGCCATAAGACGTAAGCCCACAACCCTCGTCACGGGAACCTCATGCTTGTAGGTCCCTACACTATATATAATATAAAAAAGCAAAAAGGAAAATATCATTACTTACAGCAAGATGGAATTGCAGCTGTATATTGCTCAGGCCAAAAGACTACTGCTACTCCAGCAGGATACAGCTAAACCCCCACTAGGTGGAGGCAACACAGGTGCAGGTGGAGCCATTCACACTCACTTCCAAATATGGAGGAGGTGATGGCTGGATGGTAAAACTGCACACTGGTGGCTTGCATAGAGCACTGTTCACACTAGCAGACGCACAGTCACAAACCCGCAGCCTATTAGGTGACGCCCATACTATTAGATCAGGCGGGCTGCCAAGCCGTACCCCCACTGCGCGCTACGTAGGGACAGAAACTCTGATAGCAAGGCCTAACAACAAGGGGCCTGGCTGTATCCTGTACAAAAAAGGTTTTGAGGTTTTTTGTTAGCGTTATGGCCATAAGACGTAAGCCCACAACCCTCGTCACGGGAACCTCATGCTTGTAGGTCCCTACACTATATATAATATAAAAAAGCAAAAAGGAAAATATCATTACTTACAGCAAGATGGAATTGCAGCTGTATATTGCTCAGGCCAAAAGACTACTGCTACTCCAGCAGGATACAGCTAAACCCCCACTAGGTGGAGGCAACACAGGTGCAGGTGGAGCCATTCACACTCACTTCCAAATATGGAGGAGGTGATGGCTGGATGGTAAAACTGCACACTGGTGGCTTGCATAGAGCACTGTTCACACTAGCAGACGCACAGTCACAAACCCGCAGCCTATTAGGTGACGCCCATACTATTAGATCAGGCGGGCTGCCAAGCCGTACCCCCACTGCGCGCTACGTAGGGACAGAAACTCTGATAGCAAGGCCTAACAACAAGGGGCCTGGCTGTATCCTGTACAAAAAAGGTTTTGAGGTTTTTTGTTAGCGTTATGGCCATAAGACGTAAGCCCACAACCCTCGTCACGGGAACCTCATGCTTGTAGGTCCCTACACTATATATAATATAAAAAAGCAAAAAGGAAAATATCATTACTTACAGCAAGATGGAATTGCAGCTGTATATTGCTCAGGCCAAAAGACTACTGCTACTCCAGCAGGATACAGCTAAACCCCCACTAGGTGGAGGCAACACAGGTGCAGGTGGAGCCATTCACACTCACTTCCAAATATGGAGGAGGTGATGGCTGGATGGTAAAACTGCACACTGGTGGCTTGCATAGAGCACTGTTCACACTAGCAGACGCACAGTCACAAACCCGCAGCCTATTAGGTGACGCCCATACTATTAGATCAGGCGGGCTGCCAAGCCGTACCCCCACTGCGCGCTACGTAGGGACAGAAACTCTGATAGCAAGGCCTAACAACAAGGGGCCTGGCTGTATCCTGTACAAAAAAGGTTTTGAGGTTTTTTGTTAGCGTTATGGCCATCAGACGTAAGCCCACAACCCTCGTCACGGGAACCTCATGCTTGTAGGTCCCTACACTATATATAATATAAAAAAGCAAAAAGGAAAATATCATTACTTACAGCAAGATGGAATTGCAGCTGTATATTGCTCAGGCCAAAAGACTACTGCTACTCCAGCAGGATACAGCTAAACCCCCACTAGGTGGAGGCAACACAGGTGCAGGTGGAGCCATTCACACTCACTTCCAAATATGGAGGAGGTGATGGCTGGATGGTAAAACTGCACACTGGTGGCTTGCATAGAGCACTGTTCACACTAGCAGACGCACAGTCACAAACCCGCAGCCTATTAGGTGACGCCCATACTATTAGATCAGGCGGGCTGCCAAGCCGTACCCCCACTGCGCGCTACGTAGGGACAGAAACTCTGATAGCAAGGCCTAACAACAAGGGGCCTGGCTGTATCCTGTACAAAAAAGGTTTTGAGGTTTTTTGTTAGCGTTATGGCCATAAGACGTAAGCCCACAACCCTCGTCACGGGAACCTCATGCTTGTAGGTCCCTACACTATATATAATATAAAAAAGCAAAAAGGAAAATATCATTACTTACAGCAAGATGGAATTGCAGCTGTATATTGCTCAGGCCAAAAGACTACTGCTACTCCAGCAGGATACAGCTAAACCCCCACTAGGTGGAGGCAACACAGGTGCAGGTGGAGCCATTCACACTCACTTCCAAATATGGAGGAGGTGATGGCTGGATGGTAAAACTGCACACTGGTGGCTTGCATAGAGCACTGTTCACACTAGCAGACGCACAGTCACAAACCCGCAGCCTATTAGGTGACGCCCATACTATTAGATCAGGCGGGCTGCCAAGCCGTACCCCCACTGCGCGCTACGTAGGGACAGAAACTCTGATAGCAAGGCCTAACAACAAGGGGCCTGGCTGTATCCTGTACAAAAAAGGTTTTGAGGTTTTTTGTTAGCGTTATGGCCATAAGACGTAAGCCCACAACCCTCGTCACGGGAACCTCATGCTTGTAGGTCCCTACACTATATATAATATAAAAAAGCAAAAAGGAAAATATCATTACTTACAGCAAGATGGAATTGCAGCTGTATATTGCTCAGGCCAAAAGACTACTGCTACTCCAGCAGGATACAGCTAAACCCCCACTAGGTGGAGGCAACACAGGTGCAGGTGGAGCCATTCACACTCACTTCCAAATATGGAGGAGGTGATGGCTGGATGGTAAAACTGCACACTGGTGGCTTGCATAGAGCACTGTTCACACTAGCAGACGCACAGTCACAAACCCGCAGCCTATTAGGTGACGCCCATACTATTAGATCAGGCGGGCTGCCAAGCCGTACCCCCACTGCGCGCTACGTAACGACAGAAACTCTGATAGCAAGGCCTAACAACAAGGGGCCTGGCTGTATCCTGTACAAAAAAGGTTTTGAGGTTTTTTGTTAGCGTTATGGCCATAAGACGTAAGCCCACAACCCTCGTCACGGGAACCTCATGCTTGTAGGTCCCTACACTATATATAATATAAAAAAGCAAAAAGGAAAATATCATTACTTACAGCAAGATGGAATTGCAGCTGTATATTGCTCAGGCCAAAAGACTACTGCTACTCCAGCAGGATACAGCTAAACCCCCACTAGGTGGAGGCAACACAGGTGCAGGTGGAGCCATTCACACTCACTTCCAAATATGGAGGAGGTGATGGCTGGATGGTAAAACTGCACACTGGTGGCTTGCATAGAGCACTGTTCACACTAGCAGATGCACAGTCACAAACCCGCAGCCTATTAGGTGACGCCCATACTATGAGATCAGGCGGGCTGCCAAGCCGTACCCCCACTGCGCGCTACGTAGGGACAGAAACTCTGATAGCAAGGCCTAACAACAAGGGGCCTGGCTGTATCCTGTACAAAAAAGGTTTTGAGGTTTTTTGTTAGCGTTATGGCCATAAGACGTAAGCCCACAACCCTCGTCACGGGAACCTCATGCTTGTAGGTCCCTACACTATATATAATATAAAAAAGCAAAAAGGAAAATATCATTACTTACAGCAAGATGGAATTGCAGCTGTATATTGCTCAGGCCAAAAGACTACTGCTACTCCAGCAGGATACAGCTAAACCCCCACTAGGTGGAGGCAACACAGGTGCAGGTGGAGCCATTCACACTCACTTCTAAATATGGAGGAGGTGATGGCTGGATGGTAAAACTGCACATTGGTGGCTTGCATAGAGCACTGTTCACACTAGCAGACGCACAGTCACAAACCCGCAGCCTATTAGGTGACGCCCATACTATTAGATCAGGCGGGCTGCCAAGCCGTACCCCCACTGCGCGCTACGTAGGGACAGAAACTCTGATAGCAAGGCCTAACAACAAGGGGCCTGGCTGTATCCTGTACAAAAAAGGTTTTGAGGTTTTTTGTTAGCGTTATGGCCATAAGACGTAAGCCCACAACCCTCGTCACGGGAACCTCATGCTTGTAGGTCCCTACACTATATATAATATAAAAAAGCAAAAAGGAAAATATCATTACTTACAGCAAGATGGAATTGCAGCTGTATATTGCTCAGGCCAAAAGACTACTGCTACTCCAGCAGGATACAGCTAAACCCCCACTAGGTGGAGGCAACACAGGTGCAGGTGGAGCCATTCACACTCACTTCCAAATATGGAGGAGGTGATGGCTGGATGGTAAAACTGCACACTGGTGGCTTGCATAGAGCACTGTTCACACTAGCAGACGCACAGTCACAAACCCGCAGCCTATTAGGTGACGCCCATACTATTAGATCAGGCGGGCTGCCAAGCCGTACCCCCACTGCGCGCTACGTAGGGACAGAAACTCTGATAGCAAGGCCTAACAACAAGGGGCCTGGCTGTATCCTGTACAAAAAAGGTTTTGAGGTTTTTTGTTAGCGTTATGGCCATAAGACGTAAACCCACAACCCTCGTCACGGGAACCTCATGCTTGTAGGTCCCTACACTATATATAATATAAAAAAGCAAAAAGGAAAATATCATTACTTACAGCAAGATGGAATTGCAGCTGTATATTGCTCAGGCCAAAAGACTACTGCTACTCCAGCAGGATACAGCTAAACCCCCACTAGGTGGAGGCAACACAGGTGCAGGTGGAGCCATTCACACTCACTTCCAAATATGGAGGAGGTGATGGCTGGATGGTAAAACTGCACACTGGTGGCTTGCATAGAGCACTGTTCACACTAGCAGACGCACAGTCACAAACCCGCAGCCTATTAGGTGACGCCCATACTATTAGATCAGGCGGGCTGCCAAGCCGTACCCCCACTGCGCGCTACGTAGGGACAGAAACTCTGATAGCAAGGCCTAACAACAAGGGGCCTGGCTGTATCCTGTACAAAAAAGGTTTTGAGGTTTTTTGTTAGCGTTATGGCCATAAGACGTAAGCCCACAACCCTCGTCACGGGAACCTCATGCTTGTAGGTCCCTACACTATATATAATATAAAAAAGCAAAAAGGAAAATATCATTACTTACAGCAAGATGGAATTGCAGCTGTATATTGCTCAGGCCAAAAGACTACTGCTACTCCAGCAGGATACAGCTAAACCCCCACTAGGTGGAGGCAACACAGGTGCAGGTGGAGCCATTCACACTCACTTCCAAATATGGAGGAGGTGATGGCTGGATGGTAAAACTGCACACTGGTGGCTTGCATAGAGCACTGTTCACACTAGCAGACGCACAGTCACAAACCCGCAGCCTATTAGGTGACGCCCATACTATTAGATCAGGCGGGCTGCCAAGCCGTACCCCCACTGCGCGCTACGTAGGGACAGAAACTCTGATAGCAAGGCCTAACAACAAGGGGCCTGGCTGTATCCTGTACAAAAAAGGTTTTGAGGTTTTTTGTTAGCGTTATGGCCATAAGACGTAAGCCCACAACCCTCGTCACGGGAACCTCATGCTTGTAGGTCCCTACACTATATATAATATAAAAAAGCAAAAAGGAAAATATCATTACTTACAGCAAGATGGAATTGCAGCTGTATATTGCTCAGGCCAAAAGACTACTGCTACTCCAGCAGGATACAGCTAAACCCCCACTAGGTGGAGGCAACACAGGTGCAGGTGGAGCCATTCACACTCACTTCCAAATATGGAGGAGGTGATGGCTGGATGGTAAAACTGCACACTGGTGACTTGCATAGAGCACTGTTCACACTAGCAGACGCACAGTCACAAACCCGCAGCCTATTAGGTGACGCCCATACTATTAGATCAGGCGGGCTGCCAAGCCGTACCCCCACTGCGCGCTACGTAGGGACAGAAACTCTGATAGCAAGGCCTAACAACAAGGGGCCTGGCTGTATCCTGTACAAAAAAGGTTTTGAGGTTTTTTGTTAGCGTTATGGCCATAAGACGTAAGCCCACAACCCTCGTCACGGGAACCTCATGCTTGTAGGTCCCTACACTATATATAATATAAAAAAGCAAAAAGGAAAATATCATTACTTACAGCAAGATGGAATTGCAGCTGTATATTGCTCAGGCCAAAAGACTACTGCTACTCCAGCAGGATACAGCTAAACCCCCACTAGGTGGAGGCAACACAGGTGCAGGTGGAGCCATTCACACTCACTTCCAAATATGGAGGAGGTGATGGCTGGATGGTAAAACTGCACACTGGTGGCTTGCATAGAGCACTGTTCACACTAGCAGACGCACAGTCACAAACCCGCAGCCTATTAGGTGACGCCCATACTATTAGATCAGGCGGGCTGCCAAGCCGTACCCCCACTGCGCGCTACGTAGGGACAGAAACTCTGATAGCAAGGCCTAACAACAAGGGGCCTGGCTGTATCCTGTACAAAAAAGGTTTTGAGGTTTTTTGTTAGCGTTATGGCCATAAGACGTAAACCCACAACCCTCGTCACGGGAACCTCATGCTTGTAGGTCCCTACACTATATATAATATAAAAAAGCAAAAAGGAAAATATCATTACTTACAGCAAGATGGAATTGCAGCTGTATATTGCTCAGGCCAAAAGACTACTGCTACTCCAGCAGGATACAGCTAAACCCCCACTAGGTGGAGGCAACACAGGTGCAGGTGGAGCCATTCACACTCACTTCCAAATATGGAGGAGGTGATGGCTGGATGGTAAAACTGCACACTGGTGGCTTGCATAGAGCACTGTTCACACTAGCAGACGCACAGTCACAAACCCGCAGCCTATTAGGTGACGCCCATACTATTAGATCAGGCGGGCTGCCAAGCCGTACCCCCACTGCGCGCTACGTAGGGACAGAAACTCTGATAGCAAGGCCTAACAACAAGGGGCCTGGCTGTATCCTGTACAAAAAAGGTTTTGAGGTTTTTTGTTAGCGTTATGGCCATAAGACGTAAGCCCACAACCCTCGTCACGGGAACCTCATGCTTGTAGGTCCCTACACTATATATAATATAAAAAAGCAAAAAGGAAAATATCATTACTTACAGCAAGATGGAATTGCAGCTGTATATTGCTCAGGCCAAAAGACTACTGCTACTCCAGCAGGATACAGCTAAACCCCCACTAGGTGGAGGCAACACAGGTGCAGGTGGAGCCATTCACACTCACTTCCAAATATGGAGGAGGTGATGGCTGGATGGTAAAACTGCACACTGGTGACTTGCATAGAGCACTGTTCACACTAGCAGACGCACAGTCACAAACCCGCAGCCTATTAGGTGACGCCCATACTATTAGATCAGGCGGGCTGCCAAGCCGTACCCCCACTGCGCGCTACGTAGGGACAGAAACTCTGATAGCAAGGCCTAACAACAAGGGGCCTGGCTGTATCCTGTACAAAAAAGGTTTTGAGGTTTTTTGTTAGCGTTATGGCCATAAGACGTAAGCCCACAACCCTCGTCACGGGAACCTCATGCTTGTAGGTCCCTACACTATATATAATATAAAAAAGCAAAAAGGAAAATATCATTACTTACAGCAAGATGGAATTGCAGCTGTATATTGCTCAGGCCAAAAGACTACTGCTACTCCAGCAGGATACAGCTAAACCCCCACTAGGTGGAGGCAACACAGGTGCAGGTGGAGCCATTCACACTCACTTCCAAATATGGAGGAGGTGATGGCTGGATGGTAAAACTGCACACTGGTGGCTTGCATAGAGCACTGTTCACACTAGCAGACGCACAGTCACAAACCCGCAGCCTATTAGGTGACGCCCATACTATTAGATCAGGCGGGCTGCCAAGCCGTACCCCCACTGCGCGCTACGTAGGGACAGAAACTCTGATAGCAAGGCCTAACAACAAGGGGCCTGGCTGTATCCTGTACAAAAAAGGTTTTGAGGTTTTTTGTTAGCGTTATGGCCATAAGACGTAAGCCCACAACCCTCGTCACGGGAACCTCATGCTTGTAGGTCCCTACACTATATATAATATAAAAAAGCAAAAAGGAAAATATCATTACTTACAGCAAGATGGAATTGCAGCTGTATATTGCTCAGGCCAAAAGACTACTGCTACTCCAGCAGGATACAGCTAAACCCCCACTAGGTGGAGGCAACACAGGTGCAGGTGGAGCCATTCACACTCACTTCTAAATATGGAGGAGGTGATGGCTGGATGGTAAAACTGCACACTGGTGGCTTGCATAGAGCACTGTTCACACTAGCAGACGCACAGTCACAAACCCGCAGCCTATTAGGTGACGCCCATACTATTAGATCAGGCGGGCTGCCAAGCCGTACCCCCACTGCGCGCTACGTAGGGACAGAAACTCTGATAGCAAGGCCTAACAACAAGGGGCCTGGCTGTATCCTGTACAAAAAAGGTTTTGAGGTTTTTTGTTAGCGTTATGGCCATAAGACGTAAGCCCACAACCCTCGTCACGGGAACCTCATGCTTGTAGGTCCCTACACTATATATAATATAAAAAAGCAAAAAGGAAAATATCATTACTTACAGCAAGATGGAATTGCAGCTGTATATTGCTCAGGCCAAAAGACTACTGCTACTCCAGCAGGATACAGCTAAACCCCCACTAGGTGGAGGCAACACAGGTGCAGGTGGAGCCATTCACACTCACTTCCAAATATGGAGGAGGTGATGGCTGGATGGTAAAACTGCACACTGGTGGCTTGCATAGAGCACTGTTCACACTAGCAGACGCACAGTCACAAACCCGCAGCCTATTAGGTGACGCCCATACTATTAGATCAGGCGGGCTGCCAAGCCGTACCCCCACTGCGCGCTACGTAGGGACAGAAACTCTGATAGCAAGGCCTAACAACAAGGGGCCTGGCTGTATCCTGTACAAAAAAGGTTTTGAGGTTTTTTGTTAGCGTTATGGCCATAAGACGTAAGCCCACAACCCTCGTCACGGGAACCTCATGCTTGTAGGTCCCTACACTATATATAATATAAAAAAGCAAAAAGGAAAATATCATTACTTACAGCAAGATGGAATTGCAGCTGTATATTGCTCAGGCCAAAAGACTACTGCTACTCCAGCAGGATACAGCTAAACCCCCACTAGGTGGAGGCAACACAGGTGCAGGTGGAGCCATTCACACTCACTTCCAAATATGGAGGAGGTGATGGCTGGATGGTAAAACTGCACACTGGTGACTTGCATAGAGCACTGTTCACACTAGCAGACGCACAGTCACAAACCCGCAGCCTATTAGGTGACGCCCATACTATTAGATCAGGCGGGCTGCCAAGCCGTACCCCCACTGCGCGCTACGTAGGGACAGAAACTCTGATAGCAAGGCCTAACAACAAGGGGCCTGGCTGTATCCTGTACAAAAAAGGTTTTGAGGTTTTTTGTTAGCGTTATGGCCATAAGACGTAAGCCCACAACCCTCGTCACGGGAACCTCATGCTTGTAGGTCCCTACACTATATATAATATAAAAAAGCAAAAAGGAAAATATCATTACTTACAGCAAGATGGAATTGCAGCTGTATATTGCTCAGGCCAAAAGACTACTGCTACTCCAGCAGGATACAGCTAAACCCCCACTAGGTGGAGGCAACACAGGTGCAGGTGGAGCCATTCACACTCACTTCCAAATATGGAGGAGGTGATGGCTGGATGGTAAAACTGCACACTGGTGGCTTGCATAGAGCACTGTTCACACTAGCAGACGCACAGTCACAAACCCGCAGCCTATTAGGTGACGCCCATACTATTAGATCAGGCGGGCTGCCAAGCCGTACCCCCACTGCGCGCTACGTAGGGACAGAAACTCTGATAGCAAGGCCTAACAACAAGGGGCCTGGCTGTATCCTGTACAAAAAAGGTTTTGAGGTTTTTTGTTAGCGTTATGGCCATAAGACGTAAGCCCACAACCCTCGTCACGGGAACCTCATGCTTGTAGGTCCCTACACTATATATAATATAAAAAAGCAAAAAGGAAAATATCATTACTTACAGCAAGATGGAATTGCAGCTGTATATTGCTCAGGCCAAAAGACTACTGCTACTCCAGCAGGATACAGCTAAACCCCCACTAGGTGGAGGCAACACAGGTGCAGGTGGAGCCATTCACACTCACTTCTAAATATGGAGGAGGTGATGGCTGGATGGTAAAACTGCACACTGGTGGCTTGCATAGAGCACTGTTCACACTAGCAGACGCACAGTCACAAACCCGCAGCCTATTAGGTGACGCCCATACTATTAGATCAGGCGGGCTGCCAAGCCGTACCCCCACTGCGCGCTACGTAGGGACAGAAACTCTGATAGCAAGGCCTAACAACAAGGGGCCTGGCTGTATCCTGTACAAAAAAGGTTTTGAGGTTTTTTGTTAGCGTTATGGCCATAAGACGTAAGCCCACAACCCTCGTCACGGGAACCTCATGCTTGTAGGTCCCTACACTATATATAATATAAAAAAGCAAAAAGGAAAATATCATTACTTACAGCAAGATGGAATTGCAGCTGTATATTGCTCAGGCCAAAAGACTACTGCTACTCCAGCAGGATACAGCTAAACCCCCACTAGGTGGAGGCAACACAGGTGCAGGTGGAGCCATTCACACTCACTTCCAAATATGGAGGAGGTGATGGCTGGATGGTAAAACTGCACACTGGTGGCTTGCATAGAGCACTGTTCACACTAGCAGACGCACAGTCACAAACCCGCAGCCTATTAGGTGACGCCCATACTATTAGATCAGGCGGGCTGCCAAGCCGTACCCCCACTGCGCGCTACGTAGGGACAGAAACTCTGATAGCAAGGCCTAACAACAAGGGGCCTGGCTGTATCCTGTACAAAAAAGGTTTTGAGGTTTTTTGTTAGCGTTATGGCCATAAGACGTAAGCCCACAACCCTCGTCACGGGAACCTCATGCTTGTAGGTCCCTACACTATATATAATATAAAAAAGCAAAAAGGAAAATATCATTACTTACAGCAAGATGGAATTGCAGCTGTATATTGCTCAGGCCAAAAGACTACTGCTACTCCAGCAGGATACAGCTAAACCCCCACTAGGTGGAGGCAACACAGGTGCAGGTGGAGCCATTCACACTCACTTCTAAATATGGAGGAGGTGATGGCTGAATGGTAAAACTGCACACTGGTGGCTTGCATAGAGCACTGTTCACACTAGCAGACGCACAGTCACAAACCCGCAGCCTATTAGGTGACGCCCATACTATTAGATCAGGCGGGCTGCCAAGCCGTACCCCCACTGCGCGCTACGTAGGGACAGAAACTCTGATAGCAAGGCCTAACAACAAGGGGCCTGGCTGTATCCTGTACAAAAAAGGTTTTGAGGTTTTTTGTTAGCGTTATGGCCATAAGACGTAAGCCCACAACCCTCGTCACGGGAACCTCATGCTTGTAGGTCCCTACACTATATATAATATAAAAAAGCAAAAAGGAAAATATCATTACTTACAGCAAGATGGAATTGCAGCTGTATATTGCTCAGGCCAAAAGACTACTGCTACTCCAGCAGGATACAGCTAAACCCCCACTAGGTGGAGGCAACACAGGTGCAGGTGGAGCCATTCACACTCACTTCCAAATATGGAGGAGGTGATGGCTGGATGGTAAAACTGCACACTGGTGGCTTGCATAGAGCACTGTTCACACTAGCAGACGCACAGTCACAAACCCGCAGCCTATTAGGTGACGCCCATACTATTAGATCAGGCGGGCTGCCAAGCCGTACCCCCACTGCGCGCTACGTAGGGACAGAAACTCTGATAGCAAGGCCTAACAACAAGGGGCCTGGCTGTATCCTGTACAAAAAAGGTTTTGAGGTTTTTTGTTAGCGTTATGGCCATAAGACGTAAGCCCACAACCCTCGTCACGGGAACCTCATGCTTGTAGGTCCCTACACTATATATAATATAAAAAAGCAAAAAGGAAAATATCATTACTTACAGCAAGATGGAATTGCAGCTGTATATTGCTCAGGCCAAAAGACTACTGCTACTCCAGCAGGATACAGCTAAACCCCCACTAGGTGGAGGCAACACAGGTGCAGGTGGAGCCATTCACACTCACTTCCAAATATGGAGGAGGTGATGGCTGGATGGTAAAACTGCACACTGGTGGCTTGCATAGAGCACTGTTCACACTAGCAGACGCACAGTCACAAACCCGCAGCCTATTAGGTGACGCCCATACTATTAGATCAGGCGGGCTGCCAAGCCGTACCCCCACTGCGCGCTACGTAGGGACAGAAACTCTGATAGCAAGGCCTAACAACAAGGGGCCTGGCTGTATCCTGTACAAAAAAGGTTTTGAGGTTTTTTGTTAGCGTTATGGCCATAAGACGTAAGCCCACAACCCTCGTCACGGGAACCTCATGCTTGTAGGTCCCTACACTATATATAATATAAAAAAGCAAAAAGGAAAATATCATTACTTACAGCAAGATGGAATTGCAGCTGTATATTGCTCAGGCCAAAAGACTACTGCTACTCCAGCAGGATACAGCTAAACCCCCACTAGGTGGAGGCAACACAGGTGCAGGTGGAGCCATTCACACTCACTTCTAAATATGGAGGAGGTGATGGCTGAATGGTAAAACTGCACACTGGTGGCTTGCATAGAGCACTGTTCACACTAGCAGACGCACAGTCACAAACCCGCAGCCTATTAGGTGACGCC
This sequence comes from Anomaloglossus baeobatrachus, assembly GCF_048569485.1. Lineage (NCBI taxonomy): Eukaryota > Metazoa > Chordata > Amphibia > Anura > Aromobatidae > Anomaloglossus > Anomaloglossus baeobatrachus. The sequence continues at coordinate 598,705 of NW_027441782.1, read as the reverse complement.
CATACTATTAGATCAGGCGGGCTGCCAAGCCGTACCCCCACTGCGCGCTACGTAGGGACAGAAACTCTGATAGCAAGGCCTAACAACAAGGGGCCTGGCTGTATCCTGTACAAAAAAGGTTTTGAGGTTTTTTGTTAGCGTTATGGCCATAAGACGTAAGCCCACAACCCTCGTCACGGGAACCTCATGCTTGTAGGTCCCTACACTATATATACCGTGTTTCCCCGAAAGTAAGGCCCTGTCTTACATTATTTTTACCCCCAAAAGTCCCACCCTGCCTTACTTTCGGGGGAGGCCTTACATTGGAAAAAAAAATGACAATCCTCCCCCCTGCAGCCTCCCCATTGTTTGAGATCCGGCATCCACCCCATCCTCCCCCCTGCAGCCTCCCCATACAGTGGTTCTGCCCCCCACTCTGCCACCACACACACTGACACATACGGTACCGGTACAGCCCCACACGGCACCCACACACATATCGTACCGGTACCGTACACACACACACACACACACACACACACACACACACACACACACACACACACACTGACACATACAGCCCCCATACACATAACACACACACACACACACACACACACACACACAGCCCCATACGGCACCCATACACATAACACACACACACACACACACACAGAGTTTCGGAACTTACCGAAATCGGAGCGAGCCTGCAGGCGGTGAGTCGCGGCTGATTTCGGCCAATCAGCTGCAGGCGGTGACGTCGCGGCTGATTTCGGCCAATCAGCTGCGAGCCGGCTGACTGGCCAATCGCAGCTCGAGCTGAGGGCCAATCAGCTGCGAGCCGGCTGACTGGCCAATCGCAGCTCGAGCTGAGGGCCAATCAGCTGCGAGCCGGCTGACTGGCCAATCGCAGCTCGAGCTGAGGGCCAATCAGCTGCGAGCCGGCTGACTGGCCAATCGCAGCTCGAGCTGATGGCCAGCAGGGAGCCTTGCGGGGGCCATTCACCGGAGGCGGACCACGGGTGGCACGAGACTGGAGAAGGCCTGGATGGAGCGAGGGAACAGCGGCAGCGGTAAGTTCCTGTACTTTCCCCAGGGACCCCCACCCATAGGCGGCCTTACATTCCCCGGCCCCCCCGCTACCCTGCCTTACAATCGGGGGGTGCCCTACATTGGCGGACCCCCCCGAAACCCCCACCCTGCCTTACTTTCGGGGGGGTCCTACTTTCGGGGAAACACGGTAATATAAAAAAGCAAAAAGGAAAATATCATTACTTACAGCAAGATGGAATTGCAGCTGTATATTGCTCAGGCCAAAAGACTACTGCTACTCCAGCAGGATACAGCTAAACCCCCACTAGGTGGAGGCAACACAGGTGCAGGTGGAGCCATTCACACTCACTTCCAAATATGGAGGAGGTGATGGCTGGATGGTAAAACTGCACACTGGTGGCTTGCATAGAGCACTGTTCACACTAGCAGACGCACAGTCACAAACCCGCAGCCTATTAGGTGACGCCCATACTATTAGATCAGGCGGGCTGCCAAGCCGTACCCCCACTGCGCGCTACGTAGGGACAGAAACTCTGATAGCAAGGCCTAACAACAAGGGGCCTGGCTGTATCCTGTACAAAAAAGGTTTTGAGGTTTTTTGTTAGCGTTATGGCCATAAGACGTAAGCCCACAACCCTCGTCACGGGAACCTCATGCTTGTAGGTCCCTACACTATATATAATATAAAAAAGCAAAAAGGAAAATATCATTACTTACAGCAAGATGGAATTGCAGCTGTATATTGCTCAGGCCAAAAGACTACTGCTACTCCAGCAGGATACAGCTAAACCCCCACTAGGTGGAGGCAACACAGGTGCAGGTGGAGCCATTCACACTCACTTCCAAATATGGAGGAGGTGATGGCTGGATGGTAAAACTGCACACTGGTGGCTTGCATAGAGCACTGTTCACACTAGCAGACGCACAGTCACAAACCCGCAGCCTATTAGGTGACGCCCATACTATTAGATCAGGCGGGCTGCCAAGCCGTACCCCCACTGCGCGCTACGTAGGGACAGAAACTCTGATAGCAAGGCCTAACAACAAGGGGCCTGGCTGTATCCTGTACAAAAAAGGTTTTGAGGTTTTTTGTTAGCGTTATGGCCATAAGACGTAAGCCCACAACCCTCGTCACGGGAACCTCATGCTTGTAGGTCCCTACACTATATATAATATAAAAAAGCAAAAAGGAAAATATCATTACTTACAGCAAGATGGAATTGCAGCTGTATATTGCTCAGGCCAAAAGACTACTGCTACTCCAGCAGGATACAGCTAAACCCCCACTAGGTGGAGGCAACACAGGTGCAGGTGGAGCCATTCACACTCACTTCCAAATATGGAGGAGGTGATGGCTGGATGGTAAAACTGCACACTGGTGGCTTGCATAGAGCACTGTTCACACTAGCAGACGCACAGTCACAAACCCGCAGCCTATTAGGTGACGCCCATACTATTAGATCAGGCGGGCTGCCAAGCCGTACCCCCACTGCGCGCTACGTAGGGACAGAAACTCTGATAGCAAGGCCTAACAACAAGGGGCCTGGCTGTATCCTGTACAAAAAAGGTTTTGAGGTTTTTTGTTAGCGTTATGGCCATAAGACGTAAGCCCACAACCCTCGTCACGGGAACCTCATGCTTGTAGGTCCCTACACTATATATAATATAAAAAAGCAAAAAGGAAAATATCATTACTTACAGCAAGATGGAATTGCAGCTGTATATTGCTCAGGCCAAAAGACTACTGCTACTCCAGCAGGATACAGCTAAACCCCCACTAGGTGGAGGCAACACAGGTGCAGGTGGAGCCATTCACACTCACTTCCAAATATGGAGGAGGTGATGGCTGGATGGTAAAACTGCACACTGGTGGCTTGCATAGAGCACTGTTCACACTAGCAGACGCACAGTCACAAACCCGCAGCCTATTAGGTGACGCCCATACTATTAGATCAGGCGGGCTGCCAAGCCGTACCCCCACTGCGCGCTACGTAGGGACAGAAACTCTGATAGCAAGGCCTAACAACAAGGGGCCTGGCTGTATCCTGTACAAAAAAGGTTTTGAGGTTTTTTGTTAGCGTTATGGCCATAAGACGTAAGCCCACAACCCTCGTCACGGGAACCTCATGCTTGTAGGTCCCTACACTATATATAATATAAAAAAGCAAAAAGGAAAATATCATTACTTACAGCAAGATGGAATTGCAGCTGTATATTGCTCAGGCCAAAAGACTACTGCTACTCCAGCAGGATACAGCTAAACCCCCACTAGGTGGAGGCAACACAGGTGCAGGTGGAGCCATTCACACTCACTTCCAAATATGGAGGAGGTGATGGCTGGATGGTAAAACTGCACACTGGTGGCTTGCATAGAGCACTGTTCACACTAGCAGACGCACAGTCACAAACCCGCAGCCTATTAGGTGACGCCCATACTATTAGATCAGGCGGGCTGCCAAGCCGTACCCCCACTGCGCGCTACGTAGGGACAGAAACTCTGATAGCAAGGCCTAACAACAAGGGGCCTGGCTGTATCCTGTACAAAAAAGGTTTTGAGGTTTTTTGTTAGCGTTATGGCCATAAGACGTAAGCCCACAACCCTCGTCACGGGAACCTCATGCTTGTAGGTCCCTACACTATATATAATATAAAAAAGCAAAAAGGAAAATATCATTACTTACAGCAAGATGGAATTGCAGCTGTATATTGCTCAGGCCAAAAGACTACTGCTACTCCAGCAGGATACAGCTAAACCCCCACTAGGTGGAGGCAACACAGGTGCAGGTGGAGCCATTCACACTCACTTCCAAATATGGAGGAGGTGATGGCTGGATGGTAAAACTGCACACTGGTGGCTTGCATAGAGCACTGTTCACACTAGCAGACGCACAGTCACAAACCCGCAGCCTATTAGGTGACGCCCATACTATTAGATCAGGCGGGCTGCCAAGCCGTACCCCCACTGCGCGCTACGTAGGGACAGAAACTCTGATAGCAAGGCCTAACAACAAGGGGCCTGGCTGTATCCTGTACAAAAAAGGTTTTGAGGTTTTTTGTTAGCGTTATGGCCATAAGACGTAAGCCCACAACCCTCGTCACGGGAACCTCATGCTTGTAGGTCCCTACACTATATATAATATAAAAAAGCAAAAAGGAAAATATCATTACTTACAGCAAGATGGAATTGCAGCTGTATATTGCTCAGGCCAAAAGACTACTGCTACTCCAGCAGGATACAGCTAAACCCCCACTAGGTGGAGGCAACACAGGTGCAGGTGGAGCCATTCACACTCACTTCCAAATATGGAGGAGGTGATGGCTGGATGGTAAAACTGCACACTGGTGGCTTGCATAGAGCACTGTTCACACTAGCAGACGCACAGTCACAAACCCGCAGCCTATTAGGTGACGCCCATACTATTAGATCAGGCGGGCTGCCAAGCCGTACCCCCACTGCGCGCTACGTAGGGACAGAAACTCTGATAGCAAGGCCTAACAACAAGGGGCCTGGCTGTATCCTGTACAAAAAAGGTTTTGAGGTTTTTTGTTAGCGTTATGGCCATAAGACGTAAGCCCACAACCCTCGTCACGGGAACCTCATGCTTGTAGGTCCCTACACTATATATAATATAAAAAAGCAAAAAGGAAAATATCATTACTTACAGCAAGATGGAATTGCAGCTGTATATTGCTCAGGCCAAAAGACTACTGCTACTCCAGCAGGATACAGCTAAACCCCCACTAGGTGGAGGCAACACAGGTGCAGGTGGAGCCATTCACACTCACTTCCAAATATGGAGGAGGTGATGGCTGGATGGTAAAACTGCACACTGGTGGCTTGCATAGAGCACTGTTCACACTAGCAGACGCACAGTCACAAACCCGCAGCCTATTAGGTGACGCCCATACTATTAGATCAGGCGGGCTGCCAAGCCGTACCCCCACTGCGCGCTACGTAGGGACAGAAACTCTGATAGCAAGGCCTAACAACAAGGGGCCTGGCTGTATCCTGTACAAAAAAGGTTTTGAGGTTTTTTGTTAGCGTTATGGCCATAAGACGTAAGCCCACAACCCTCGTCACGGGAACCTCATGCTTGTAGGTCCCTACACTATATATAATATAAAAAAGCAAAAAGGAAAATATCATTACTTACAGCAAGATGGAATTGCAGCTGTATATTGCTCAGGCCAAAAGACTACTGCTACTCCAGCAGGATACAGCTAAACCCCCACTAGGTGGAGGCAACACAGGTGCAGGTGGAGCCATTCACACTCACTTCCAAATATGGAGGAGGTGATGGCTGGATGGTAAAACTGCACACTGGTGGCTTGCATAGAGCACTGTTCACACTAGCAGACGCACAGTCACAAACCCGCAGCCTATTAGGTGACGCCCATACTATTAGATCAGGCGGGCTGCCAAGCCGTACCCCCACTGCGCGCTACGTAGGGACAGAAACTCTGATAGCAAGGCCTAACAACAAGGGGCCTGGCTGTATCCTGTACAAAAAAGGTTTTGAGGTTTTTTGTTAGCGTTATGGCCATAAGACGTAAGCCCACAACCCTCGTCACGGGAACCTCATGCTTGTAGGTCCCTACACTATATATAATATAAAAAAGCAAAAAGGAAAATATCATTACTTACAGCAAGATGGAATTGCAGCTGTATATTGCTCAGGCCAAAAGACTACTGCTACTCCAGCAGGATACAGCTAAACCCCCACTAGGTGGAGGCAACACAGGTGCAGGTGGAGCCATTCACACTCACTTCCAAATATGGAGGAGGTGATGGCTGGATGGTAAAACTGCACACTGGTGGCTTGCATAGAGCACTGTTCACACTAGCAGACGCACAGTCACAAACCCGCAGCCTATTAGGTGACGCCCATACTATTAGATCAGGCGGGCTGCCAAGCCGTACCCCCACTGCGCGCTACGTAGGGACAGAAACTCTGATAGCAAGGCCTAACAACAAGGGGCCTGGCTGTATCCTGTACAAAAAAGGTTTTGAGGTTTTTTGTTAGCGTTATGGCCATAAGACGTAAGCCCACAACCCTCGTCACGGGAACCTCATGCTTGTAGGTCCCTACACTATATATAATATAAAAAAGCAAAAAGGAAAATATCATTACTTACAGCAAGATGGAATTGCAGCTGTATATTGCTCAGGCCAAAAGACTACTGCTACTCCAGCAGGATACAGCTAAACCCCCACTAGGTGGAGGCAACACAGGTGCAGGTGGAGCCATTCACACTCACTTCCAAATATGGAGGAGGTGATGGCTGGATGGTAAAACTGCACACTGGTGGCTTGCATAGAGCACTGTTCACACTAGCAGACGCACAGTCACAAACCCGCAGCCTATTAGGTGACGCCCATACTATTAGATCAGGCGGGCTGCCAAGCCGTACCCCCACTGCGCGCTACGTAGGGACAGAAACTCTGATAGCAAGGCCTAACAACAAGGGGCCTGGCTGTATCCTGTACAAAAAAGGTTTTGAGGTTTTTTGTTAGCGTTATGGCCATAAGACGTAAGCCCACAACCCTCGTCACGGGAACCTCATGCTTGTAGGTCCCTACACTATATATAATATAAAAAAGCAAAAAGGAAAATATCATTACTTACAGCAAGATGGAATTGCAGCTGTATATTGCTCAGGCCAAAAGACTACTGCTACTCCAGCAGGATACAGCTAAACCCCCACTAGGTGGAGGCAACACAGGTGCAGGTGGAGCCATTCACACTCACTTCCAAATATGGAGGAGGTGATGGCTGGATGGTAAAACTGCACACTGGTGGCTTGCATAGAGCACTGTTCACACTAGCAGACGCACAGTCACAAACCCGCAGCCTATTAGGTGACGCCCATACTATTAGATCAGGCGGGCTGCCAAGCCGTACCCCCACTGCGCGCTACGTAGGGACAGAAACTCTGATAGCAAGGCCTAACAACAAGGGGCCTGGCTGTATCCTGTACAAAAAAGGTTTTGAGGTTTTTTGTTAGCGTTATGGCCATAAGACGTAAGCCCACAACCCTCGTCACGGGAACCTCATGCTTGTAGGTCCCTACACTATATATAATATAAAAAAGCAAAAAGGAAAATATCATTACTTACAGCAAGATGGAATTGCAGCTGTATATTGCTCAGGCCAAAAGACTACTGCTACTCCAGCAGGATACAGCTAAACCCCCACTAGGTGGAGGCAACACAGGTGCAGGTGGAGCCATTCACACTCACTTCCAAATATGGAGGAGGTGATGGCTGGATGGTAAAACTGCACACTGGTGGCTTGCATAGAGCACTGTTCACACTAGCAGACGCACAGTCACAAACCCGCAGCCTATTAGGTGACGCCCATACTATTAGATCAGGCGGGCTGCCAAGCCGTACCCCCACTGCGCGCTACGTAGGGACAGAAACTCTGATAGCAAGGCCTAACAACAAGGGGCCTGGCTGTATCCTGTACAAAAAAGGTTTTGAGGTTTTTTGTTAGCGTTATGGCCATAAGACGTAAGCCCACAACCCTCGTCACGGGAACCTCATGCTTGTAGGTCCCTACACTATATATAATATAAAAAAGCAAAAAGGAAAATATCATTACTTACAGCAAGATGGAATTGCAGCTGTATATTGCTCAGGCCAAAAGACTACTGCTACTCCAGCAGGATACCGCTAAACCCCCACTAGGTGGAGGCAACACAGGTGCAGGTGGAGCCATTCACACTCACTTCCAAATATGGAGGAGGTGATGGCTGGATGGTAAAACTGCACACTGGTGGCTTGCATAGAGCACTGTTCACACTAGCAGACGCACAGTCACAAACCCGCAGCCTATTAGGTGACGCCCATACTATTAGATCAGGCGGGCTGCCAAGCCGTACCCCCACTGCGCGCTACGTAGGGACAGAAACTCTGATAGCAAGGCCTAACAACAAGGGGCCTGGCTGTATCCTGTACAAAAAAGGTTTTGAGGTTTTTTGTTAGCGTTATGGCCATAAGACGTAAGCCCACAACCCTCGTCACGGGAACCTCATGCTTGTAGGTCCCTACACTATATATAATATAAAAAAGCAAAAAGGAAAATATCATTACTTACAGCAAGATGGAATTGCAGCTGTATATTGCTCAGGCCAAAAGACTACTGCTACTCCAGCAGGATACAGCTAAACCCCCACTAGGTGGAGGCAACACAGGTGCAGGTGGAGCCATTCACACTCACTTCCAAATATGGAGGAGGTGATGGCTGGATGGTAAAACTGCACACTGGTGGCTTGCATAGAGCACTGTTCACACTAGCAGACGCACAGTCACAAACCCGCAGCCTATTAGGTGACGCCCATACTATTAGATCAGGCGGGCTGCCAAGCCGTACCCCCACTGCGCGCTACGTAGGGACAGAAACTCTGATAGCAAGGCCTAACAACAAGGGGCCTGGCTGTATCCTGTACAAAAAAGGTTTTGAGGTTTTTTGTTAGCGTTATGGCCATAAGACGTAAGCCCACAACCCTCGTCACGGGAACCTCATGCTTGTAGGTCCCTACACTATATATAATATAAAAAAGCAAAAAGGAAAATATCATTACTTACAGCAAGATGGAATTGCAGCTGTATATTGCTCAGGCCAAAAGACTACTGCTACTCCAGCAGGATACCGCTAAACCCCCACTAGGTGGAGGCAACACAGGTGCAGGTGGAGCCATTCACACTCACTTCCAAATATGGAGGAGGTGATGGCTGGATGGTAAAACTGCACACTGGTGGCTTGCATAGAGCACTGTTCACACTAGCAGACGCACAGTCACAAACCCGCAGCCTATTAGGTGACGCCCATACTATTAGATCAGGCGGGCTGCCAAGCCGTACCCCCACTGCGCGCTACGTAGGGACAGAAACTCTGATAGCAAGGCCTAACAACAAGGGGCCTGGCTGTATCCTGTACAAAAAAGGTTTTGAGGTTTTTTGTTAGCGTTATGGCCATAAGACGTAAGCCCACAACCCTCGTCACGGGAACCTCATGCTTGTAGGTCCCTACACTATATATAATATAAAAAAGCAAAAAGGAAAATATCATTACTTACAGCAAGATGGAATTGCAGCTGTATATTGCTCAGGCCAAAAGACTACTGCTACTCCAGCAGGATACAGCTAAACCCCCACTAGGTGGAGGCAACACAGGTGCAGGTGGAGCCATTCACACTCACTTCCAAATATGGAGGAGGTGATGGCTGGATGGTAAAACTGCACACTGGTGGCTTGCATAGAGCACTGTTCACACTAGCAGACGCACAGTCACAAACCCGCAGCCTATTAGGTGACGCCCATACTATTAGATCAGGCGGGCTGCCAAGCCGTACCCCCACTGCGCGCTACGTAGGGACAGAAACTCTGATAGCAAGGCCTAACAACAAGGGGCCTGGCTGTATCCTGTACAAAAAAGGTTTTGAGGTTTTTTGTTAGCGTTATGGCCATAAGACGTAAGCCCACAACCCTCGTCACGGGAACCTCATGCTTGTAGGTCCCTACACTATATATAATATAAAAAAGCAAAAAGGAAAATATCATTACTTACAGCAAGATGGAATTGCAGCTGTATATTGCTCAGGCCAAAAGACTACTGCTACTCCAGCAGGATACAGCTAAACCCCCACTAGGTGGAGGCAACACAGGTGCAGGTGGAGCCATTCACACTCACTTCCAAATATGGAGGAGGTGATGGCTGGATGGTAAAACTGCACACTGGTGGCTTGCATAGAGCACTGTTCACACTAGCAGACGCACAGTCACAAACCCGCAGCCTATTAGGTGACGCCCATACTATTAGATCAGGCGGGCTGCCAAGCCGTACCCCCACTGCGCGCTACGTAGGGACAGAAACTCTGATAGCAAGGCCTAACAACAAGGGGCCTGGCTGTATCCTGTACAAAAAAGGTTTTGAGGTTTTTTGTTAGCGTTATGGCCATAAGACGTAAGCCCACAACCCTCGTCACGGGAACCTCATGCTTGTAGGTCCCTACACTATATATAATATAAAAAAGCAAAAAGGAAAATATCATTACTTACAGCAAGATGGAATTGCAGCTGTATATTGCTCAGGCCAAAAGACTACTGCTACTCCAGCAGGATACAGCTAAACCCCCACTAGGTGGAGGCAACACAGGTGCAGGTGGAGCCATTCACACTCACTTCCAAATATGGAGGAGGTGATGGCTGGATGGTAAAACTGCACACTGGTGGCTTGCATAGAGCACTGTTCACACTAGCAGACGCACAGTCACAAACCCGCAGCCTATTAGGTGACGCCCATACTATTAGATCAGGCGGGCTGCCAAGCCGTACCCCCACTGCGCGCTACGTAGGGACAGAAACTCTGATAGCAAGGCCTAACAACAAGGGGCCTGGCTGTATCCTGTACAAAAAAGGTTTTGAGGTTTTTTGTTAGCGTTATGGCCATAAGACGTAAGCCCACAACCCTCGTCACGGGAACCTCATGCTTGTAGGTCCCTACACTATATATAATATAAAAAAGCAAAAAGGAAAATATCATTACTTACAGCAAGATGGAATTGCAGCTGTATATTGCTCAGGCCAAAAGACTACTGCTACTCCAGCAGGATACAGCTAAACCCCCACTAGGTGGAGGCAACACAGGTGCAGGTGGAGCCATTCACACTCACTTCCAAATATGGAGGAGGTGATGGCTGGATGGTAAAACTGCACACTGGTGGCTTGCATAGAGCACTGTTCACACTAGCAGACGCACAGTCACAAACCCGCAGCCTATTAGGTGACGCCCATACTATTAGATCAGGCGGGCTGCCAAGCCGTACCCCCACTGCGCGCTACGTAGGGACAGAAACTCTGATAGCAAGGCCTAACAACAAGGGGCCTGGCTGTATCCTGTACAAAAAAGGTTTTGAGGTTTTTTGTTAGCGTTATGGCCATAAGACGTAAGCCCACAACCCTCGTCACGGGAACCTCATGCTTGTAGGTCCCTACACTATATATAATATAAAAAAGCAAAAAGGAAAATATCATTACTTACAGCAAGATGGAATTGCAGCTGTATATTGCTCAGGCCAAAAGACTACTGCTACTCCAGCAGGATACAGCTAAACCCCCACTAGGTGGAGGCAACACAGGTGCAGGTGGAGCCATTCACACTCACTTCCAAATATGGAGGAGGTGATGGCTGGATGGTAAAACTGCACACTGGTGGCTTGCATAGAGCACTGTTCACACTAGCAGACGCACAGTCACAAACCCGCAGCCTATTAGGTGACGCCCATACTATTAGATCAGGCGGGCTGCCAAGCCGTACCCCCACTGCGCGCTACGTAGGGACAGAAACTCTGATAGCAAGGCCTAACAACAAGGGGCCTGGCTGTATCCTGTACAAAAAAGGTTTTGAGGTTTTTTGTTAGCGTTATGGCCATAAGACGTAAGCCCACAACCCTCGTCACGGGAACCTCATGCTTGTAGGTCCCTACACTATATATAATATAAAAAAGCAAAAAGGAAAATATCATTACTTACAGCAAGATGGAATTGCAGCTGTATATTGCTCAGGCCAAAAGACTACTGCTACTCCAGCAGGATACAGCTAAACCCCCACTAGGTGGAGGCAACACAGGTGCAGGTGGAGCCATTCACACTCACTTCCAAATATGGAGGAGGTGATGGCTGGATGGTAAAACTGCACACTGGTGGCTTGCATAGAGCACTGTTCACACTAGCAGACGCACAGTCACAAACCCGCAGCCTATTAGGTGACGCCCATACTATTAGATCAGGCGGGCTGCCAAGCCGTACCCCCACTGCGCGCTACGTAGGGACAGAAACTCTGATAGCAAGGCCTAACAACAAGGGGCCTGGCTGTATCCTGTACAAAAAAGGTTTTGAGGTTTTTTGTTAGCGTTATGGCCATAAGACGTAAGCCCACAACCCTCGTCACGGGAACCTCATGCTTGTAGGTCCCTACACTATATATAATATAAAAAAGCAAAAAGGAAAATATCATTACTTACAGCAAGATGGAATTGCAGCTGTATATTGCTCAGGCCAAAAGACTACTGCTACTCCAGCAGGATACAGCTAAACCCCCACTAGGTGGAGGCAACACAGGTGCAGGTGGAGCCATTCACACTCACTTCCAAATATGGAGGAGGTGATGGCTGGATGGTAAAACTGCACACTGGTGGCTTGCATAGAGCACTGTTCACACTAGCAGACGCACAGTCACAAACCCGCAGCCTATTAGGTGACGCCCATACTATTAGATCAGGCGGGCTGCCAAGCCGTACCCCCACTGCGCGCTACGTAGGGACAGAAACTCTGATAGCAAGGCCTAACAACAAGGGGCCTGGCTGTATCCTGTACAAAAAAGGTTTTGAGGTTTTTTGTTAGCGTTGATGGGCCATAAGACGTAAGCCCACAACCCTCGTCACGGGAACCTCATGCTTGTAGGTCCCTACACTATATATAATATAAAAAAGCAAAAAGGAAAATATCATTACTTACAGCAAGATGGAATTGCAGCTGTATATTGCTCAGGCCAAAAGACTACTGCTACTCCAGCAGGATACAGCTAAACCCCCACTAGGTGGAGGCAACACAGGTGCAGGTGGAGCCATTCACACTCAGTTCCAAATATGGAGGAGGTGATGGCTGGATGGTAAAACTGCACACTGGTGGCTTGCATAGAGCACTGTTCACACTAGCAGACGCACAGTCACAAACCCGCAGCCTATTAGGTGACGCCCATACTATTAGATCAGGCGGGCTGCCAAGCCGTACCCCCACTGCGCGCTACGTAGGGACAGAAACTCTGATAGCAAGGCCTAACAACAAGGGGCCTGGCTGTATCCTGTACAAAAAAGGTTTTGAGGTTTTTTGTTAGCGTTATGGCCATAAGACGTAAGCCCACAACCCTCGTCACGGGAACCTCATGCTTGTAGGTCCCTACACTATATATAATATAAAAAAGCAAAAAGGAAAATATCATTACTTACAGCAAGATGGAATTGCAGCTGTATATTGCTCAGGCCAAAAGACTACTGCTACTCCAGCAGGATACAGCTAAACCCCCACTAGGTGGAGGCAACACAGGTGCAGGTGGAGCCATTCACACTCACTTCCAAATATGGAGGAGGTGATGGCTGGATGGTAAAACTGCACACTGGTGGCTTGCATAGAGCACTGTTCACACTAGCAGACGCACAGTCACAAACCCGCAGCCTATTAGGTGACGCCCATACTATTAGATCAGGCGGGCTGCCAAGCCGTACCCCCACTGCGCGCTACGTAGGGACAGAAACTCTGATAGCAAGGCCTAACAACAAGGGGCCTGGCTGTATCCTGTACAAAAAAGGTTTTGAGGTTTTTTGTTAGCGTTTATGGCCATAAGACGTAAGCCCACAACCCTCGTCACGGGAACCTCATGCTTGTAGGTCCCTACACTATATATAATATAAAAAAGCAAAAAGGAAAATATCATTACTTACAGCAAGATGGAATTGCAGCTGTATATTGCTCAGGCCAAAAGACTACTGCTACTCCAGCAGGATACAGCTAAACCCCCACTAGGTGGAGGCAACACAGGTGCAGGTGGAGCCATTCACACTCACTTCCAAATATGGAGGAGGTGATGGCTGGATGGTAAAACTGCACACTGGTGGCTTGCATAGAGCACTGTTCACACTAGCAGACGCACAGTCACAAACCCGCAGCCTATTAGGTGACGCCCATACTATTAGATCAGGCGGGCTGCCAAGCCGTACCCCCACTGCGCGCTACGTAGGGACAGAAACTCTGATAGCAAGGCCTAACAACAAGGGGCCTGGCTGTATCCTGTACAAAAAAGGTTTTGAGGTTTTTTGTTAGCGTTATGGCCATAAGACGTAAGCCCACAACCCTCGTCACGGGAACCTCATGCTTGTAGGTCCCTACACTATATATAATATAAAAAAGCAAAAAGGAAAATATCATTACTTACAGCAAGATGGAATTGCAGCTGTATATTGCTCAGGCCAAAAGACTACTGCTACTCCAGCAGGATACAGCTAAACCCCCACTAGGTGGAGGCAACACAGGTGCAGGTGGAGCCATTCACACTCACTTCCAAATATGGAGGAGGTGATGGCTGGATGGTAAAACTGCACACTGGTGGCTTGCATAGAGCACTGTTCACACTAGCAGACGCACAGTCACAAACCCGCAGCCTATTAGGTGACGCCCATACTATTAGATCAGGCGGGCTGCCCAAGCCGTACCCCCACTGCGCGCTACGTAGGGACAGAAACTCTGATAGCAAGGCCTAACAACAAGGGGCCTGGCTGTATCCTGTACAAAAAAGGTTTTGAGGTTTTTTGTTAGCGTTATGGCCATAAGACGTAAGCCCACAACCCTCGTCACGGGAACCTCATGCTTGTAGGTCCCTACACATATAATATAAAAAAGCAAAAAGGAAAATATCATTACTTACAGCAAGATGGAATTGCAGCTGTATATTGCTCAGGCCAAAAGACTACTGCTACTCCAGCAGGATACAGCTAAACCCCCACTAGGTGGAGGCAACACAGGTGCAGGTGGAGCCATTCACACTCACTTCCAAATATGGAGGAGGTGATGGCTGGATGGTAAAACTGCACACTGGTGGCTTGCATAGAGCACTGTTCACACTAGCAGACGCACAGTCACAAACCCGCAGCCTATTAGGTGACGCCCATACTATTAGATCAGGCGGGCTGCCAAGCCGTACCCCCACTGCGCGCTACGTAGGGACAGAAACTCTGATAGCAAGGCCTAACAACAAGGGGCCTGGCTGTATCCTGTACAAAAAAGGTTTTGAGGTTTTTTGTTAGCGTTATGGCCATAAGACGTAAGCCCACAACCCTCGTCACGGGAACCTCATGCTTGTAGGTCCCTACACTATATATAATATAAAAAAGCAAAAAGGAAAATATCATTACTTACAGCAAGATGGATTGCAGCTGTATATTGCTCAGGCCAAAAGACTACTGCTACTCCAGCAGGATACAGCTAAACCCCCACTAGGTGGAGGCAACACAGGTGCAGGTGGAGCCATTCACACTCACTTCCAAATATGGAGGAGGTGATGGCTGGATGGTAAAACTGCACACTGGTGGCTTGCATAGAGCACTGTTCACACTAGCAGACGCACAGTCACAAACCCGCAGCCTATTAGGTGACGCCCATACTATTAGATCAGGCGGGCTGCCAAGCCGTACCCCCACTGCGCGCTACGTAGGGACAGAAACTCTGATAGCAAGGCCTAACAACAAGGGGCCTGGCTGTATCCTGTACAAAAAAGGTTTTGAGG